>NW_027118084.1:198196-305772 GCF_038497915.1 Lipomyces doorenjongii
TTATTATTATTATTATTATTATTATTATTATTATTATTATTATTATTATTATTATTATTATTATTATTATTATTATTATTATTATTATTATTATTATTAACTTGTTAACTTTATTGTTATTAAATTGTTACTATTATTACATCATTGACGGAGTTGGAAGATTTTCTGGTCAGTGGGCTCGGATGGCCGGTGTCGGTTGGTCTCCAATAGAACTAGCCAGTCATTAGCCAACTACATTGTTAGATGGCCGTTACCGGCGCCGCTGTGTGGGCAGTGGTTAGACTTGGCGACGGGACTAGACGGTATGCTAGAGCTGTTGAGCCAGTGAATGAATGATCGAGGGCGGACTGGGTCCGGTAATTTTGTCGAGCAAGCCATGTTTCCGATGAGGCTGTTGCCCGGGGAATGATTCGGATTTCGAGGAACTTATGGGGTGGACCTTCCCAGGTCGCACTGGATTTTTTGTGCGACCTAAAGGTGCTGGGGTTCGAAGCTCCCGCTTGTCGCCGCAAACCTTAAACGCACTTCCGCTTCGCTCATACAAATACAATACAGTGCCGCTCCTTCGGCATCGTTCCCATCTCGCTCAATTTTTATCTCGCTAGCCTACCTGATCCCATCCACTCTATTTTCGCAGTTTTCGTCGTCTCACTACATTGATCATGCCCTCCGTCACTGACGTTCTCTCCCGCAAATCCGGTGTCATCGTTGGCGATGACGTCTTGAGCGTATGTCCGGGCTTTTTCTGCACCGCAAGCGGCTCGGCCTTCTCTTGCTCAGCCAATGCTTTTTCGCATAAGTCGATCCGATTCATTCTAACTGACTCCAATTGATCTTTGTAGCTCTTCAAATATGCACAGGAGAAGAAGTTCGCTATCCCTGCCATTGTAAGTGCCTTTGTTCAATGCTGCCGCTTGATTTGGTATAGTAAAGCAGCTAACAATGTAGAACGTCACCTCTTCGTCCACCGTCGTCGCTGCTCTCGAGGCCGCCCGTGATGCCAAGTCTCCCATCATCCTCCAGATGTCTCAGGGTGGCTCAGCCTACTTCGCTGGCAAGGTAAGTACTACTGTCCTCGCAGATCTCGGTTCTCGCAGTTTTTGCTAACGAGCCGCAGGGCGTCTCCAACACCGACCAGAAAGCTTCGATCGCCGGTGCCATAGCTGGTGCCCACTATATCCGCTCCATCGCTCCTACTTACGGCATCCCCGTCGTTCTCCACACCGGTGCGCAACTACACGACTTTACTTAGCTAACAATGACTAACGTCTTCAGATCACTGTGCCAAGAAGCTCCTCCAATGGATGGATGGCATGATCGACGAGGACGAGAAGTACTTCAAGGAGCACGGTGAGCCCCTCTTCTCCTCCCACATGCTCGACCTTTCCGAGGAGCCCAAGGAAGAGAACATCGCCATCGTCAAGAAGTACTTCGAGCGTGTCGCACCTATGAAGCAGTGGCTTGAGATGGAGATTGGTATCACCGGCGGTGAAGAGGACGGTGTCGACAACACTGGGGTCGACAACTCGGCCCTCTACACCCAGCCGGAGGATATCTACGATGTCTACAGCGCACTGTCGTCCGTCGCGCCGTATTTCTCCATTGCGGCTGCTTTCGGCAACGTCCACGGTGTCTACAAGCCGGGCAATGTAAAACTCCAGCCCGCTTTGCTCGGGAAGCACCAGGCTTACGCCAAGGAGAAGGTCGGTTCCAAGACCGACACTCCTATTTTCCTCGTCTTCCACGGCGGATCCGGCTCTTCCAAGGAGGAGTTCTTGACTGCTATCAACTTTGGAGTCGTCAAAGTCAACTTGGACACTGTATGAAATTTTTGGCCTGTAATTTTTGAACGACGCGACCTCACACAATCTAGGACCTCCAATATGCTTACCTCACTGGTATCCGTGATTACGTCCTCAAGAAGAAGGACTATATTATGGCCCAGGTCGGCAATCCCGACGGTGAAGACAAGCCAAACAAGAAGGTCAGTTCCACTCGCCATTTAGCATACGATGTCGTCTAATAATTGCTACAGTACTTCGATCCCCGTGTCTGGGTTCGCGAGGGTGAGAAAACTATGACGGAGCGTGTCAAGGTTGCCCTAGAGGATTTCCAGGCTGCTGGCTCTGTCTAAATGGAATCTATCTAAAATCGTGGGAACCGTCAGAGAGTACAATTTTTTGTTCGTTCAGCAGCATGTTTATGCATTTTAATCAACTTTAGTTACTGAGACTAAATTTGAGTGCTTTCCTTCGCTCATTCGTTGCTCTTACTTACGGGTCGTAATATCATGTATGTTACTTGGTGCAAATGATCCCAGAGGATTACGAATATAGTATAAAACAGAATTAGCGAACAACTCTTCAAGTTGCGCTCGCTAGGGGTCCGATGAAAAGCAAGATCGCGACGGGGATCTGCTACGGACTTGGCTCCCGCACGATGACGTCTTGCCTTTATGCTTGACGCCGGATGATCGTCGCGTCGAAAATCGACATGTAGCATAATGATTGAGAAGCTGCTGCACTTAGAGTGTAAATATACAGCCATTCGCACCACTTCAGGCGTAAACACGGCACGCAGAATATTACGTGTCGCGAGCCGCGTAATGCGAAAGCTGTCCACAACAACCGAACTGATCTGACTACGTTTATATAAGGCAACTCTGTTTCTTACCTCATAGTCCATTGATCCAAACATAACAATCCTTTAGAATTGCATAATAAAGGGATTTGCCTACAATGACGCTTTATTATACTTTGGTAAGATGCTTCTACTTGAAGTGTTGCACTCTGCTAACATCACGTGTGTCCGTTTTTGCGCGATGTATGCGGGACGGAGGTGATCTTTGGCGCTTTGGTGTATGACTGCCGATATCGATTAGGGAATTTGGAAATAAGTTGGCGCGATATTGATGATTCTGTCGTCAAATAGTCCTGACTTCGAAGCATCGAATCTGCCAATTCTAGCATATTTAGGAATCGGATGCAAGAACAGTCAGTCATACACCGGATTACCTCCAGACTGCAATCCGCAAGAATGTCCACACTGAACATCCAGGTCTTCATCCTTCTAATGGTCGAAATGGTCTCATTTTTCTTTCTCGTGACGCCGCTACCATTCAACCTGCGCAGACGCCTCTTCCATTTCATATCCACGTCTGACATCATCGCCCGGACACAGTACACTCTCAAGATCGTATTCGTGTTTATCTTGATCTTGTTTATCGATTCCGTCAATCGAGTGTACCGTGTCCAGCAGGACGTTATCGCGAGTAACGCGTCCGGGACCGTGATCACGACCGGTACAGACCGGACTGAGATCCAAGCGCGCAAGTTTTATTCGCAGAGAAATATGTATCTCTGCGGCTTTACTCTCTTTTTGTCGGTGTAAGTTTGCCCTGCTCGATTTGTGTAGAAACATTAGGCTAATTAGACAAAATCTGACAGCATTCTGAACCGAACCTATGTCCTCGTCGTGGACTTGCTTGCCGCGGAAGACAAGGTGGCGGCAATGAAGGCCGGTGCCGCATCGACTGCCGCTGACTCATCGGTCATATCGTCAAAGAACGACGAAATCGCAACGTTGAAAGCAGAGCTGAAGAACAAGGATACCGACCTTGCCACGCTAAGAAAGCAGTGCGAGGGCTTATCTGCTGAATACCATAAGCTAGGGGATCAGCTTAACGCTAAGGAGTCGCTCGGAGATGTTAACTCAAAAAAGGATTTGTAAGAGTTTGTGCAGATGTCTGACGACGATGGATACGAGATACGAGATATTTTGAGATAAGCAGGAAATGGCGCATGATCTCTAGGCAGTATATTTCTTGTATATATATAATAACTTTACCCCTCTGTTTCGTACGCGTTGCTCTTGTGCTTTGGCTTGAAATCAAAACTTTCATGCACGGGGCCCAAAAACATTTCACTGATCTTGATCCAATCTCTGTAATCGCTACTTCCCAGCAACGTCTCCAACTCATTCCGCCCCCTCCACATCGGCGGTCGATCCTGGATCTTGGGCGGCAACACTTCCAAGATCCCAACCGGAACATACCGGCACGAAAAGGATAAAAACTCACACAAAAATCGGCGGCAGTTGTTAATCCCGTATTCGTCTGTCCCCCAATGCTCCAGTCCAAAGTGCGCAAATTTTCGAATCATCTCCAGTCGCTCAGTCGCGGACTTGTCAAGGTATTGTCTCGCGTCAATTTCCTCAAATATCCACGGCTTGATGAGCGCACCTCGAGCAATCATCACACTGTCGACGTTGTAATTCTCGACCGCATCCCACCAGTCGCGCCAGGAATAGCAATCTCCATTCCCAATAAACCAGACCTTCCGCCGCTCTCGCTGCTCTTTCTGCTTCTCGTCGCGGGCCTCATACATGTCCTTGACAATCTGTGCTGTCTCGCTGATATAATCCCAGTCAGCGACCCGCGTGTACCGTTGCTGTCGAGACCGGCCGTGTAATGTAATCGCCGCCACGTCGCCCTCGTTAACGAGCCTCGCGACAAGCTTTTTCGCGTTTGGATGACTATCCCGCGTGCCCATCCGGATTTTTACGGTCACAGGCACTTCCCCACTAACATAATTCATTCCCTTCAATATCCGAATTAGCTTCGACCCCGAATCCAACAACGCCGAACCAGCACCGGACCGGTATATCAAATCAATCGGACAGCCGCAGTTCAGGTTGACATCCTGAATACCAGAGATTCCAGTCTCACATGCGCTGGTGAGGACCTCGGTCGCTTTGACCGCCTGCCAAGGTTTCGACGCCGCGATCTGCACGCCGAAACCGGGAATCTCGGACGTGTGTGAGCGAGGGAGGGCCCATTCGCTTTTGGAGCCTTGCAGAATTGGTAGGGCGAGCGCCATTTCGGAGTAGGTCACGTCGGCACCAAACCACCTGCACAGTCGCCTGAACGGCAGATTTCCGACCGTAGTCAATGGGGAGAGAATTTTGGCACGGTGCAGATTAAGCGTCTTCTTTTCGGATGGCAAGAATGGTGGTTCGACATAAGTTGCTGCCAAGTCCTTCTTTTCCTCCTTCTCCTCTTTTGTCGCGGTTTCGGTCTTGTGTCCGTCGTTTCCAATCATGTCTTGCTCTTTCAGCGAATCCAGATAAGGTAAAATCATATCACTCTTCGGCACTGGGAATTTCTTCTTTTGCAGAATATTCTGCGTATCGCGGTCAATTCTGTTGATCTCCCGTCCAGCATTGGCCTTCTTCTCCTCGTCAACAAGCAACTTGCCAGCCGCAGCAAGATAGTGTGAATGCAGCCATCGACATTTGAGTCCGGACGGGCAATATCCAATAGCGTCAAACACAGGACAGGTACCATCTAAATCAGCCGGTTTCGACGAAATGTACTTTTCCACGTCATGTTCGAATTTGCAGCTACCAAAGGTTAATCATCTATTCAAAATTTGGGCATTCGACGGATTTGTAAACCGTAGGTTAACAAGAGTACATACTCCTTACCAAATTTGCAAATGCCTTCCCCATCCTTGACGGACTCACAAAATTTCACCACCTCCCGCGCCTTCGCGAACCGACGATTCTTATTCTGTCCGCGCTCCTTCTTCCGTTTCGTACCGCCTGCTTCTGCGTCGTCGTCGTCTGGCTGGGCCAAGATAGTTGCTTTATCGGGCTTAGGGAGTAGGAACTCTGGCTTGATCCGCGCAATGCCCTTGTCTCGTGCGTCAACTGTGGGGGATTCCGTGCCACTCAGTTTTAGTCTTTTGTTAGCTGGAGCGTCTATATTCAGTTAGAGACAGACTTCAATTTGAGTATTGAAAGGGTATTTTGGCGGCATTCGGTCATAAAAATTTGTACACACCATCAGACGCACTCTCCACCGGCGTCGGAGAAATGTCTCTCTTCGCAGCTCCATTGGTTGTCTCAATTGACTGCGACGCTGTCGTTCCCTCCATTCTTGTTCTCTCAGAGTTTGTATGTTACTCGCCCTGTTGAGATCATCGTACAGATGAGCTTTGAATATTTTTCGACGGCGATTCAGGTGAAAGCCGGGTAATATTTAAACTTTACTTGCGAACTCCCAAGCACCGGGTGGACTTTCTTCTGACAAGGCGTAGGAGAGATGGAGCTCATATAGCATCCAAGTCTACATCGTGAGTTCACGAAGGCGCAGCAATTGGTTTCTCCAGTAAAGTATGTCAGACCCACACATACGACTATCAAGTCCGGCACCACCGCACCGACGCGCACTTTCGCCTGGTCGCGAAGCGATACTACATGGGCCACTTGAACTTGACACGAAGTATGCCTGCTCCCGAGGTTTAATGTGACTGACTGAAGTCAGATTAATCGTTCGTCTCGCTAATTGATTAAGAGTGCCTCCTATTCAATCGGACAAAGTGCCTGTCACGCCAGTGGCTGAAGCTCCGTTAAATCTCGAGGAGTACATTGAGCCTCATATCTTCAAGCAACTCCCGTCGCTAGTAGGTCCTACTATTTCTGACATACGCTTTTGGGACATAATACGTCGCATGATACTGACAGGCTAGTTCTCTACTACCTCACAAATAGCGTACACAGACTTACAAACATACACAACACACTCCCTCCTCGCGCGTCCGACCCTCTTCTCAATCGCACACCTGGCACAACGTCTCTTGACACAATCCACTCCTACAGATTACCAACGCATCCTCCACCTATGGATTCTCCGCCTTGCATCCCTTTCCCTCCTCAGTCTTCCCCTAATAGCCGAAGCCGAAGCGCAAGCACTTTCAGACTTCAACACATCGGATGTCTTCCGCACAAAAACAGGCCACTCCGTGATCCCATGGACACTCCGCGTGCTCCTCGTCAAGATCCAAACACAAGCACACAGCCAACTCGGTATCGCGAAATATTACTCCCTCGCGCGTGAAGCCAGGATTGAGTCCTGGAAATCAACCAATCGCAGCGCAAACGACGCGCCTGATCCGTCAGCGCTCCCAACGCAGAGGTGGGAAACAAGGCTGTTGAAGTGCGGGCTGTATATCGCCGCAATGTTATCCCATATCAAGGATTTCCCTGCCGCGTTCGAGCACGTTTCCGCGATGCTGGATTCGTGTCCGGCAGACGACGACCACGCAGCCGAGAAAATCAAAATCATGCAGGTCATGGCTCTACTCTGCGCAGAGGCAGGTGACGGGAAACACGCGGACGAGTGGTTCGACAGGTTACCGAACTACGCAGCGGGTCCGATTCCCGAGACTCCGACCGTCTTGCTGGAGCAGGCTGTTGCGTCTCTGTCGCTTGCAGAGCAGCCAAGCGAGCACAAGGTCGAACGGGATACGCTGTTCACGCCGGCTGGAGCTCCGCTGTCAACTGTCGTAACCGGCGAGACTACGTACTTTGACTCGGATAAGGGTGGTGAGGCGAATGCGGCTGCGGTTGCGGCTGATAATTCTGGGAAATGCAATGTCGCCATTGCATATTTGTACGACGGGCACGTTGACATGGTATGTCTGTCCTGAATTGGATTCTGTAGGTCTCGAAACTAATTTGGCTGTACACAGGCGCGGTTGCTGTTTAAGGAGCTGATTGCCACTGGCTTCCGATTCACGGATTTGATCTTCAGTTTTTGCGTGTTAGATGAATTAAAGCATGAGATTCACCGAATACCAGAATTCTTGTGATCATTCCTCGTTGTATTCCTTGTCATGCTTTGTAATGTACGATACCTATTTGGTCTCAAGTCTCAGATATATTTGTTCGATTTATTCCATACACAACTAAGTCCAAATCACAGAAGCTATCTTTTAACCATCGCCACAAAATATCACAGATATATCGTCACATATATAATCTTAAATTACCCAAGCAAAAATTGTCATTACCAAACAGAACTAGTCAAATGCAGAGAAAATTGAACGTTGTATACAACGAAACGAAATCGTAGTAAGCACCATGCGTTATAACGAATAATAACCGTATTTGCGTAGTCAACATAAGATGAGTGGGCTACTTCAACTATAGCGTGTGACAAAAGTTACTCGGAGCCAAACCTAGCTGTGGACGGCTTCGGGGTCCAAATACTTCAGCTTCCCACCACCCGTCTTCCTGAATATGCAAAATCAACAAAATATCGCCCTTCCGGAAACTGACTTCCTCAGGGATCGCTGCTCTGTAATCGTACATGGCTCGTGCATAGCCAATTACTTCCCGCCCGTCCCTAGAGTAGGCAGGCAGCTCCGTTGGTTGTGGTCGCATCTCCATTGCCGACTTGCTCTTCAGCCGATTGTACATCTCTGGATATTGTGAACCAAGTCCACGTTGATATTGTTGCCTAGGGGGACCCTGCTGTATAGGACTACTATCATACCCGCCACGATTTCTTGACACACTTCTGGGGGGTTGCTGCTGCGCTTCAGGGACATATCCGTATGCTGATCGCGGTCGGCCCATCATAGATCCATTCGGAGGCGTACGCCTTTCCTGAGATGGCGACATATCCTGACCGAAATACACTTCTCCACCAGTGGATGGTACGCGATATTCGGGCTGCTGGTGGCGACTGGGCGGTTTGCCCCCAGGCGAAGCTGAACCATGACTGCCTAGATATGGATACAGACGCGGCTGCATCGACTGACTGGATGGTGATCTGGAGGGTGATCTGGTATGTGGATCCTGACGACTAAGAGGACGTCCCTGTGTCGTACGGGATGGGCTTCCCGGTGGTGGACGTGATTGTACCGGTGAAGCTCCGCCTTGGAACATCTCCTGAGTTCTAGCCGCGTACTCATTAGCGGTCTGTCGCATTTCGGCAGCTGTAATTGCTTGAGGAGGAGCGACCAAGGACGAAGACTTTGGAATACCGAAGTTCGGCTGCGGGATTGGCGTATTGTGGGAAGGCGGTGGAACCTCGTTATGTCGTACACCGGGTGAAGTAGATGGACTAGAAGGTGCCGAATAAGACGGCACTCGTCGTCCACCATTAGATCTGTTTACTGGCTTGATTCCAATTCCGTAATACTTCTCGCCGGACTTGCCACCGGGAGATTTGAGATCAGCAAGAGCAGCGGCGATTGGGTCAATGGCGGTGCCGTTGACAGTCTTCGACGGGGAAGCAGAAGCTCGAGAGGTCTTCGGCTGGACCTGTGAAGACGTGACATCAAAGTGATTCCCACCAACACTCAAAACAACATTCGCGCGTGGATCAATCGGTTCAGCGCCTTCAAACTCTGCACTGGGAGGTCTTTCATATAAGGATTTGCTCATCGATGGTGTCTTTGAGACCAGGTACCCCGGAGTAGCACTCTGTTTACTGAGCGACACAGAAGTCTTTGCAGGCGAAGACGAACGACTGTCGAGTTGCTGCGACGATATCTCCCTGTTTCCATGTGGGGAAGTATACGATTTTGTTGGTTCATCTTCTACCCAAGCTGTTTGAATATCGTTCTTGGACCTGCGTCTAAATGGCGAAGTCCAACCACTTTTCTTCTTGGTCTCCTGCGTCGGTGTCCTATTCTCGATCTTCTTCAGTGGCGTGTCAGCATCGTCATCTGAATTAGATGAAATTGTCGTCGGGTTGGAGTAAACAGATTCGCCAGACATACTGACTGGGCGGTGAATAGGCGAATGCACGGGCGAACTTTGAGCACTGGAGAGACCCTCATCAGGAAACGGAAGTACAACGCTTTGCAGAGGCTTTCTGTTCGTCATCAAGTTGGGGTTCTTATCGACAGGAGTCGAGGTCACAGCTCTCGCACTTCGCGGCGAGTCAGATTCATTAGCTGGAGTACTTCTGGTTTTCTGAGGTGTGATCTCGACAGGCCTGTTGCGATCAGAGCGATTATTATCAGCCACGGAAAGCGACGCCAACATAGCATCAAGCTGAGTAGTCTGAGCCTGAGAGCTGGACACTGAAATTTCATCATCGATACCTCCATCAGTTTGCTCTGTACTGACATGCGCCGTGCGAGGTTGTGGAGAGCTTGTCCTAAACTGCGGATTCATCACTCGGGGGAACTGTGCAAGACTGTAGTTATCATGGTCGGGCCGGTATGACGTACCGTCCATGAAATTGATGTACTTTGGTGGATCTGCTGATGTTAGTTTCGCTTAAATTATCAACCTTTGGGGTATCTTACCTGGAATCTCCTGACCAGTTCCTCTATCCTTCACAAAAGTACAGATATCTTTCTCAATCTCGCAGTTTTCCAGCGACAGACGGATATTCTCGCAATACTCATCATCGGCGACGCACACAGTGGACATAATATTCGTGTATGCCCACAGATTCGACTTGAGAAAGTCGATTCTCTCCTCTTCCAAGTCTTGGAATTTCTATGCCAATGGTTAGCAAAAGCGGATAAGGTACCACTAGAATAGACATACGTCGCAGCCAGCTTTCCACTCACGATTCCACTTTTCCGTAGTTTCGCCAAGATTTCTCAAGGACGTTTGATAATCACGTCTTGAAGCCGTGACAGCCATCTGCGCCTTCTCAAGCTTCGCGTTGTTTTTCTCCAACTCTCGTCCCATAACCATATTCTGCTGCGCAATATATCCGTTGACCTTGTTACAGTCGTTCTCATATCGATCGCGGTTCTTCTGCACAGTAGCCTGTTGTCCGATTTTGGCCTTTGAAAGCTTATCAAGCGTGGTCTGCACGATCTTCCGTCGCTCACGCATACCCGCTGCAAATGCAATCAATGGGTCCTCGAGCTCGGCTTTTATTTGCGTGGCGGTGTTGGCGTGCGCCTTGCCCATCTGCTCAGTTTCGCCGCGGACAGTGTCGAGTGATGTGCGGAGGGTGCCTAATTCGTTGGCGCCGAGCGCTTTACGGGACAGAGCTAGGAGACGGCGGGAGTACTCCTCCTCAATCATTATTCTACACATATTAGTACCATTGCATAACTGCTACGCGTTTCCAAAAAACTACTCACCGCTCTTTGTAAAACGATTTGATTTCCTCGCATGTCTGCTTTGCCTCCCGCATCCGTTGAAACATCACCGTAACGCCGTTCTCCTCCATTCCCTGGCTATCATCAATATTCATTCATTCAAATTCGTTGACTTTGCTATTCGCTTTCACTTACCCAAAAGTTATTGGAGAATGAGAGCGGAACTGACGGTGGTGCGTCTGAGGCAGGCATTGTTGATCGCCGTTCGATGTGAATCACCTCTCGCTGTGGAATAACTCGGTTGCAAAGGTATTTGCGGCTTGAATTGGTCAAGTAATCGACTGTTGTGTTCTGCACACTTGCTGGATATTAAGTATATTATGTATGATGTTGTTATTGTTGTTGTTCTTGTAGGCAATAGTTATAAATATATTCCGGCAGACGGTGATCCCCCAAAGCTGCCTCTGGCCTGTCCAAAAAAAAGTCCTGCTCAGATTCACGCAGTGGTCAGTGGCCACTTAGCGGTTACGGACCGAAACTGAAGTACCGTTCAGCCAACGGTACAGAAGACTACCGCACCGAGTTGCGATGGGACGAAGGTACTCTGTACGATGGTCGACGAGCGCCATTGGCATGAGCGTGCGAGCAGGCCTTTTGTTTACCCTACCCTTTAATCGTCTGCGGCAAGATATAAACACAACTTAAATCATGTGTCGTCACGACAACCAGCAAACCTTAGATGATATTGGGTTAGGGCTGATTTCGGTGCGCATGTCGCGACTCAGACGCGGTCGCACAAGTACCCTATTTCCAGACGCGACCACTTATTCTAGCAAACCGAGCCACCTGTGATAAATTGAAGGGCAAGGCTTTAATTCATATCCAACGACATGCCTGGACGAAGACGATCACGAAGAGAGGTACGTACTTGTTGAATTTCATGACGAGCGGCGTAACTCTTTGCAAATCAAAAGTCGGTGTAGATATTTATTAATGTCGAATTTTACAGACATCAGATGACGACAACAACGATGAGTACGCCTATGACTCGGACGTAGCTCCGTCACGCGTCCAACGCCGTCGCAATAAGCAGCAAGATGCCACTTCTGCCCGATCTGCTCGTGCAGCTCGTCGTTTGGAAGAAACGGAGGCAGATGTTTCGATAGTAGACCGACCTGATGATGAAACCACACGAACTGACGGTAGCACGCCACGTGAAGTTGGTGACGAGATAGCGCGTATGGCGAAACGGCTCGTCAGGTTGGCGCTCGCGGGTGAACAAGCGCGTAATCCGTTGCGAAGGACGACGGTTAACGAAAAGAGTATGTATTTTTGGGTTGTCGATGATGAATAATTATGGAAGTACGTGTCTAACGAGGTCCAGTCCTCGAAGCAAGTCACCGTCGCGACTTTGCGCACGTTTTCACGGCATCGCAAAATCTTCTTACGTCCATTCTCGGCATGAAACTCGTCGACTTACCGAACCGAACTGTTCCTGTGCGTGGCACCAAGAAACGTGGCCGTTTCGCTAAACCTCCACCTTCGAGCTCAACCAAGTCATATATCCTGACCTCCAATCTTCCTGAACGATTTCGAAAGCTCGATATATTAAAGCCGAAGAATGACGGTGATGCAGTGTATAATGGCATCGTGACTACAGTATGCAGCATCATTCTTCTCTCGGGAGGACAAATTACGAGTGCCGCGTTGTTGAAGCATTTGCGAACGCTCGGTATCGACAAGGATACTCCACTCGGCGGACAGTCTACTGAAGAAGTTTTGAAATTGATGCTAAAACACTTATATCTTGAACGCGAGAAAGAGGATGATACCATGGGTATTGATACCGGTGACTCAGTGTGGACGTACTCGATCGGCCCCCGTGCAAAGGTGGAGTTGACTGAGGACGCGGTTGTTGATTTCGCGGTCAGCGTCTATGGAAATCATGCGAATGATAACCTGAGGGAGCGTTTGACGAAGGCGTTGACGGAGGCAAAGGATGCTTTAGAAGATCAGAAGCACAGGGGCGAAGTCACTGGCGAGCTTCAGGCTACATTGCCATCTCTTAGCGAAAAGAAGAAATCCGGCAAGCCAAGAAGCAAGACGGCGAGAATGGCGGCCTTGGAGCATGACGATAATAGCGATGATGAAGAGCATGCCAATGAGGAAGACGAGGAGGAAGACGAGGAAGAGAGTTCGTCTGGGGAGGAGGGATCAGTGTCAGACTCCGATGTTATTGAGGACGAAGAAGATGACTAGCGAGAGGCAATCGGACTTTCCATCAGGGAATAGAGTGGCGAATGTGGGGAATTGATTGCCATTTGTATATAGAGTCAACTAGCAATTAGTGACACTGCGTTCATTGCTGTGAACTTTATGGCTGCATCCTACAAACGAACGCGACGTAAATACGAGAAGGAAGGACCAAACTCACTTGCAGTTCGTAAAACATTGATAGGGAATATCAAAGGGCATGGTTGTGTCATGGATGGACACTGGCGACTTTACAAGAGTTAAATATAACACATATAGTATATCCCTGTATATATTGATATCCCTATGAAGGTACATATAACATACACAACCAATGTGAGTAAACTTAATTAAGTGGAAAACAAAAGTGCAAAACACCCTTTCGTATTATAAACATATACCCGATCCTACACGACAAACAAGAGCACGAAAACCTTTTACTTCTTGGAAGCCTTGAGGGCAGCCTTAGTGACCTTGCCGGCACCAGACTTGTCAGACTTGATAACCGACTTGATGACACCAACAGCGACGGTCTGTCTCATATCACGGACGGCGAAACGACCGAGAGGAGGGTAGTCGGTGAAAGCCTCAACGCACATGGGCTTGGAAGGGACAAGCTTAACAATGGCAGCGTCACCTGACTTAAGGAACTTGGGGTTGTCCTCCATCTTCTTACCGGAACGACGGTCGATCTTCTCAACGAGGGTGTCGAACTTGCAAGCAATGTGGGCGGTGTGGCAGTCGAGGACTGGGGCGTATCCAGCACCGATCTGACCAGGGTGGTTGAGGACGATGACCTGGGCGTTGAAGGACTCAGCACCCTTGGGAGGATCGTTCTTGGAGTCACCGCAGACGTTACCACGGCGGATTTCCTTAACGGAGACGTTCTTCACGTTGAAACCGACGTTATCACCGGGAAGACCCTCAGCAAGCTGCTCGTGGTGCATCTCAACGGACTTGACTTCAGTGGTGACACCAGCGGGAGCGAAAGTGACAACCATACCAGCCTTGATGGCACCAGTCTCAACACGGCCGACTGGTACAGTTCCGATACCACCAATCTTGTAGACATCCTGAAGGGGAAGACGGAGTGGCTTGTCGACGGGGCGCTGAGGAGGCTCAATTGCGTCAATGGCCTCAAGGAGGGTCTTACCCTTGACGACACCAGACTTGTTCTCCTTCTGCCAGCCCTTGTACCATGGGCAGTTATCGGAAGGCTCAATCATGTTGTCACCGTTCCAGCCAGAGATGGGGACGAAAGGAACGGTCTTGGGGTTGAAACCGACCTTCTTGATGAAGTTGGAGGTCTCCTTAACAATTTCCTCGTAACGAGCCTCGGACCACTTGGTGGTGTCCATCTTGTTGATGGCAACAATAAGCCCCCTGACACCAAGGGTGTAGGCGAGAAGAGCGTGCTCACGAGTCTGCCCATCCTTCGAGATACCAGCCTCGAACTCACCAGTGCCGGCAGCAATGATAAGAATAGCACAGTCTGCCTGGGAGGTACCAGTGATCATGTTCTTGATGAAATCACGATGGCCAGGGGCATCAATGACAGTAACATAGTATCTTGGAGTCTCGAACTTCCAGAGAGCAATATCGATGGTGATACCACGCTCACGCTCAGCCTTCAACTTGTCCAAAACCCAGGCGTACTTGAAGGAACCCTGTATCTACGTTAGTGGCCGCAATGAATCATCACAATGACTCAATCAATCAGAACATACCTTGCCAAGCTCGGCAGCTTCCTTCTCGAACTTCTCGATGGTACGCTTGTCAATACCACCGCACTTGTAGATCAAGTGACCAGTAGTGGTAGACTTGCCGGAATCGACGTGGCCGATAACGACGACGTTAACATGAGTCTTCTCTTTTCCCTGTTGTAAGTTGTTAGCAGACCGATCCGGCAAACATAAACTACTATATAATTTCTGGGCTTAAAAGAGGCAATCGTGATTGATCATAGATTCCAGTCAGGTGCACGATAATGAAGGAACACCAACAGAACCATTATCATTGATAAGTGCGCTACATATTGTCCCAACTGATCGCCACCAGAATCCGATCCAGTTCAAATCCAAAAATGAACATACCATTTTGAAAGATTAAGTAGGATGTATAAAAGATAAGTGGATGGATGTAATTAAGATACTCAGATGGAAATGCTATGATTTCGGGTGTGAGTAGACAAAGAAAAAAAAGAAGAAAAGGAATGGAAATTGTGGCGGGTGGAGCAGAGCTTTATAGAAAGATACGGCCTGGCGCCGTTGCTGGGCTCGCGGCTAAAAAAATTTTTTTTACTCTGCACTCAACGCAGGTCCAGCATATGCGTTTGCGCACTTATGCCTTCCTGGCACCAACAAGCTGGTGCCTGACAAGGGAAGTTGTAAACATTGCTCGGATTTGGCTGACGTCAATGTTTCTTTCGTCCGCATTTCTTTGTCTTTGTCTTCCCGATGCCTCAGTGGACTACTCTCCCCATGGTTAGCTTGTCCACCACCAGCTACGTCTATTCTACACTGCTGACAACTGACAAAGACCCTTCTTTGCGGATACAGCTACCGCAATTTGCCGTCGTTGTCCGTGGCGGTGGCAACAGCCCTAACTTCCATGTGCTCTCCTGTTCGCACTCCATGTGCTTCATTCGCTGACACGTTCCGCACTCGCACAGCCACACGTATTGTTTGTGACTGCTTATTATTCAGGGTTAGGGTATCACTTGTAGGGTTTGGCTAGTAGCAGTCAAGCCCTGGCCAAATAAGGAAAGCTAATAGATGAGGCTTAGCGAAGGGCTCGGCCCCACCTGAATAACTCCCAAACTCTATCGTCTCAGGGTCGAGTCAGCTCGTCTACAATCGTAGGCTTCCCCTTGCCCCGGTTAAGCGATTTCTTCGCGTTCGTGTGCTATAATAGCCATTAATGATGTTGAAGGTTTGAGAACACCATCTCCGCTTCTCTAGTCCTGATGCACGCATATAATATATTATATCCACTCATACCTGATAGCCCGATATAATGTCGGTGACCAAGGACAGTGAACCTTGATGATCATCAGCCTATGAACCTGCGATGTTTTAATCCTGCTCCTGATGAAGTTCGCCAGGTCGAGTTACCATAGGTGTCACTACGGAACCGCATTAAAGTACACTAATAATGCTGCATAATGGACCGATATCGCTCTTACTATCACGAGTCTCCGGTTACGATTATGTTAACATATAACCCAGTAGAGTCGACACCGCAGTTGCGAAACGCCGGTATCTTCACAAAAGAGAACATGACCTGCCTTTATTATCGCATCGCCACTAGCAACAGACATACGCCTAACATAAAGTAACTAAACCAATTTTCCAACCGTTTCCCAATTCGATGCTACAGATAACCAAAACACATAAAATCTATTTTTAACAATGCTACTCTGCTTCTTGCCGCTCTTTCCTCTCTCCTTGTCGAAACTCAGCCGTTAAAAGAATGTCCCTTCTCCATCATCCTTCCATTCACGTTGTCATGGAAACCTATCAACCTTCTAACCCATCCGAATCCACCATTAATGAATGCGTGCAAATATGGTACACGCCGTCGCGAGACCGCAAGCACGTAGACCAAGATCATAACTGCGAATATCAACGCGAACATGCCAAACGGACCCAAAGTATCCGCGCCACCTCCTTTCGAACCGGCTTTAGCGCACGCATGCGGTGTTCGGGCCTCAAAAAAGTATGCGCACTCGTGCAATTGTCCCACAAAATTCAGTGCGATATTTGATAACAGCTCGCGATCGCATGCTAGGGTGATGATGGATGATTTGCGTAGATCCGGGTATGACGGGCATGGTGAGCCGTCCTTGTATTCCAGGACTAATCGTCGACCGCGGAAAAGAGGTTGGGAAGAGACCTGGCCGATCGAAAAATGTTCACCGGAGTCGGTGGTGTAGTATGCCGAAACGTTCACCGGGTCGGCAACACCAGAGAACTTGCCGTCAGCTGCAAGCACGGGTGCGCAGATGTTCATCGTGAAATTGTGACTGTAGTCGTGGCCGCGGACATGAAAGTCGGATCTGCAATCTCTGTTAGTTATTCATATGCTGGACTTCTGTGTCAAATATCAACATACTCGTCGACCTCCTTAACTCTCGTCAAACCACGAAGATCAAAGAAATTTCCGGTATGCGGAGCAATCGCTGTACACGCCTGTAAATCATCTGTCGTGGTCTCAGCATGCTTACTGGGGGAATTCTGTTGGCCCTTCGTAGCCGGCACGGTAGCGCGCTTACGAGATTGGAGATCCACAGCGACGCCAGCTGCGGACGTTGGGTGTGTAAATATCGTGACCGCGTACATTATGGCGCATATGCCGAGAAGACGAATTTGTAAAACGTGCATTGTGAATTGTATGTTGCAATTTTCAACGGCGTGTGTGTGTAACTAGATATTGAGATACCCCTTCGGCAATATTCGTGGCTCGCCGCGCATTTGTATAGAGCGCGGTAACAACAGTGAATGACGGATCAATCTGCCAGAGCGAGCTCTTCTTTCCGTGTAGAGCAGTATTATAGGATACGGTAAAATCCGGACGATGGCTGCTACCGACAACGCAAGTTAAGACGTCAATGCGGCCCGATGTTCAGAAACGAACGATGACCAGGGGCCGATTGCAAGCACACGAACGAGGTAAGAAAATAAAGATTTCCCTAACCAAGTGCACTGCAGTAGGAATTCACACCGACTCCGAGTAGTAGATGTCAGAGATGAGAGTATTCTTAAGCAGCCGATGAAGCCGCCAATTATGTATGTACAGCGCCAGCTGCCGCGACCGCCAGGATTTCTGGTTGTATGCGCAGCCAAAACCTTCATCTGGCAGTTGCTCCCGATCAACTTTCGCGACTGGGGTGTTAACTTAGCACTATACTCTGTTAGGACTAATGGTGTGCGGCTTCATTCGCTCTAGATCAAATATGTTTTTTAGTCTAGTGATCTTATAATATCCAGAATTAAGTCGAGTTCCCGTTGAAGACTCCGCCATCCGAGAATGCGAGGAGATCTTTCTACGCAGTTATTGGCAGCATCTGTGGGCCTGTATTTTCATGACCTGTTTGAATGTAATTTATTGCGCGTAACGCCAAGTGCTGCAAGAATCGCGGACACACAATTAACGTTTTATCATTTAATTTCTCATGACTATTCAGCATATTAAAGGTTCACCTCCGGATCAGCTATGTATATAATTAATGCCGCAGCCTTCTATATAGCAACCAATATATATATTGTAAGTTGCATTAATACTGCTGGTTGTGAACAAACATATTTCTTCTTCCCCCGGCTTTGCTACCGGTACGCTATATGCAAACATATCCTAAGTAGTTCGTTCATGTAATTTTTGCTGGACCGTCAGCGTTAGTTGATCTACTTCACACACATACGTGACTCGTTCTTTCGGGTATCAAGAAGTTATGTTAAAAGGTCCGGAATCTGGTAATTCGAAGTGGACGCCTTTGGATCCGCGGCAATGTCGATAAGGCATACGGCACCCTTCTTGTACTACACCGCACCATTCAAGTCACCAGTCGTTCCTGCCATTGGTATGCCAATCCTCGCACGCAAGAAAAATGACTGTAGATAAATATTTACGTATAACTTATTTCTCTACGCAGCGAAATAATATGAGATTATCTGCAGTAACGTATCATATCGGAGGTAACTCATTATTAGTAGTACCACAAGAATACTAATAAAACAAAGATAAACTAAGAAATATACAACAAAACGAACGCGCAGACCAAGCATATATCGAAACATTCCCAGGGCTTGCATACTGACCATACACAAAACTTAAAATAACATAAACCGGCACGCAAACTCCACGTGTTTATTGATATAGGCAAAACTCCTTTTTTTCATTCACCTTCTCACAAATTTTGTTAAACAGTCGAAACTATATATAGTATGTGTAATAATTAACCGTACCTTATTCACCAGGTAATGGCCCGCTGACGAAATATCGCCTTGGATCCAGTGATGAGACGTCCGCGCTCTTAGCTTCGCCTTCCAACAAAATTTCAGCCATGATCTTGCCTGTTCCCGGAGCATTATTGATACCCCAGCAACTATGTCCACTGGCCACGTAAAGATTCTGCGAGTTCGTCGGGCCTATTAGCGGGCCAGACGTGGATGGGACATCAACGACCGGCAGGTAACATGCTTGCCGCCTGGTTATCCTACCGCCTTGTAGCTCCTCGCTGACAATTCCGGCGTATTTGACCAGTTCCTCACAACGCTCCTTCAAAACTTCGACGTCATCGGTGGTATCCGGAATTTCGACATAATTGTCTCCTTCACCGCAGATATAGACCTCGTCTTTACGGGCGTATATTTCGGGTGATATGTACTTGCCCTTGGCAACTTTGAGTTCTGTGAATAGAGCATAGGCAGATACGGGACGAGAGGGGGTGATGGTGATGGAATGTGCCCGGAGACCAGATACAGGGCATGTGGGGAGAAGACGTGAAGTCCACGGACCGACTGTGACGACAATCTTGTCACCCTTCAGAGTAGACGACTGTCCATCCGACGACACTTTCGATTCAGGTGAACTTGACTCAGCAGATGAGCCTACGGGGGCGTAGACGACTGATTCGACGGCATTACCTTTGGACGAGTAATTTAGCTTCAGCACCTTGCCCAGCACAAGGTTAACAGCACCGGATTCCTGCGCACGTCGGAGCATGAACATTGTGAACTTGTATGGATGGACCTGAGCAGTTGAATCTTTTCCCGAAAGCGACGACCAGCTCTCAATGATGTCGGACCGGACCCAGTCTAAGTCTTCCGGGAGACCTATATCAATCGGCTGCTTCTTCGATACCCGCGCTGTTTTGGATAGATTGCCTTCTAGCGACACAGTCTGCAGTCGCCTGTAGGCCCATTCATCAGCGCCATTGTATTGTTCCGCAAGCTCCTCATGGAGTTTAAATGACAGGGGAACGAGTTGTGACGGGAACGCCCATAGAGCGAGCAGACCGCCAGCCTTGCCGCTGGCGCCGCTCGCAGGTCTAGTTGATTCTATTATTGTGATTTTGTGGGTCTTGGACGAGAATTGTGGATGTCGTGTGAGATAGTACGCAGTGCAGACGCCTATAATGCCGGCTCCTGTTGTGACAGTTAGCAATCAATATCGACAGGATCAACATTGGTAATCCCTCGGATCTAGCGCTTACAGCGCACAGAACGACAATCCGGCACGACCTTTAGACAATACATACCGACTATAATAATATGTGTTCGTCCATCTTCTGCGGATACTGGTGGTGGCATTCTGGGATTTGTGGAGGGGACCGCCTTTGCGGCAGATGCAGACGGGGGCGCCATGTTGCGATGTCGACAGCTACTGCTCCCGTAGCCAGATGACCAGATTTAACACTAATCCGCCAGCGGCGTAACGAGTCGATTGGACTGAACTCGACGTGTGCGCGCGACCAGATACCGACCGAAAGATGCGACAGAATACGACTAGCAGTCTGGCGATAAGAGGGGCAATCAGGTCAACGCAGCCACAACCATGCAAGACCTAGTGACGGACGAGGACCGAGAGGGGATCGTGATTACGAACGGATACTCTGACCAGGAGAATGAAAATATATGGGGCGAAATAGATGAAGGTGGATAGTGGAGGACACCTGACGTACCGTAGTCTGTAGTGTCAACTTAGTGTTGAGCTGGTGAGCGCAGGCATGCGAACATGGTCGAAGGCCGCGCGAAGACTCTTTAGCTGTCAATCCTACTCGAAGTCAGAAATGTGGTGTGACCGCCCGCCACGCCGGCGCGCCGCACCCTACCCGCCGCTCCAGCCACACACCATTGAACTTGTCTTACTGATCCTCAAGCTACGCCCCATTCGTCTACTCCAGTCTTGAATAAATTAAATGGGTCTCTCGTCTATGGCAATCGCAGAGTGATCGTGATAATTACACAAAGTGCGCGCTGCGCCTACGGGGCGGCCGGCCAGGATCAGATGACACAATTTGTTGACATCGGCAGACTGGCAAATGGCCTGACCCTTATGTCATCATAAGACATGTGTGACGATAATGCAACTATCGCGTTCAACGGTTTTCAATCCTCGCATCCGCGAGTATCGAATATTTTCTGATGTCGAGATCAGAACATATTAGGCGTGTTCAGCATCATGCCATTGGATCCCCTCAACATACTTACAGGCATCATAAACTTTTAACAACACACAAAAACAAACGCGCAATACTCCGGAACTCCTAGATGTTTAACATGACTCACTACTGTGATTTGCACGCCCTCCCATGTATCCTGCGTCTTTGTAGCCCAACACTCCACGATTCCGATCAGACACGACCAGACACGATATTCAACGAGTCTGTCAGTAACAGAATTCACACAAGGCGGTCACCTCTTCAGCCGGTAGCTTCCGCTCACGTACTCGAGCTTCTCTTCAGCGACCATCACTGTTAGAAAGTCACGAAGTTCGTCGACGTTGCGTGAGTAGCCAACTTCCTTTGGAATCAGCATCTTCAAGAACGACTGTATGCGGTCGATCGGAAGCGCCGGTATGTTTGTCAGCATGCCATTAACGTAGGACCTTTTACAGCTGTTAGCCATCATATACGAAATTGCAAGACATTAGTAGCATACCAGTAAATGCGCATCTCTTCGGTGGCTTTCTCTTCTGTAGTCTGGACAGACGATTCGGCCGCGTCATCGAGCAACACTTGTAATAAGACGTTAGTAGCAGTACTTATCGCATACCGACAGAATCGTCATACCCTTCTTTTTGCTCTCCTCCGCGCGTTCAAGAAGGATGAACTTATCGTTGCACGACTCGTCTTCCTTTAAGACATCGTTTTTGATCCAGAAGCCGAGCGCGCGCCTTGTCGTTATCTCGTCTAGGTTCAATCTCGCCGAAAGCTCAGTCAGCGTATATGTGGCTAACGCGCGTCAAAAACTTTGTTCAATATCATATGTATAAGAGCGTACATACACCTTTCCTGGAACAGATAAATCATTGAAGCGCGGTCAGGCGACACAGTGAAGTCCAAAGTGCGGTCTTCCAACTCCAGTGTCACGTCAACACTACCAAGTCGCTTCAACCACGTAAGCTTCCGAGCAGATTTCAGAATAGAGAACTTGGCTGAATAGCGATTTAGTTGTCTAGTTACTTTGTTAGCAAATTCTATGTCATTTCCCGGCAATTTCTGACATACTCCTCAATAACATGAGGTAAAGCAAGATCCTCATCTCGGAACGCAGGCCAGAACAACTTCGACAGCATACTAGCATGCACAATACCGGCAACAGGATAAGTACCAGGCGCCACCGTCGTCGGATCATGAATGTTCGAATCCACACGTTTACTTTCCAAAATATCCTTGACCATCACGTCACAGTTGTGCAGATCAGATTCACCAAACAATAGCTTAAGCAGTTCTAGATGCATCATCTCTCTGTCAATCTCATAATTCTTGAGGTCTAGGAGTCTGTTCGCCAACACCACCACAATCTCCTTGACAAACACTTCCTTGTTATCGTACAGTGACAATAAGGAACCAATAAAGTCTGACGATCGCTTGTTTCTAAAGTCAGGGGCAGCATCAATGGGATCCGGAACCCAATTCATGTCAGAGTAGCCATTGTCATCAACTGCATCAGCGCTTTGAGTACCAGATGAAGAAGCAAGCTCTTTACCCAATTCAGAAAGATCCCCAGTATTCGCATCCTCCACTTCGAGCATACCGTTTACAATGCACTTGACAGTATCTTCTCGATCACGTAAATATCGGCGAATCGAGCGGGAGACCTTATCTAGCAATACCCCTCGCGGCTCTAGTAGCTTGAAGGCCCTGATTGTTGACATGTAGAATGAAATGATGTCTGATGTATTTGCGCCGCAATGTAACAGCCGAGCATGGCATGCGTTCTGGAATTCCGTAACGAGTTGCGCGCGGTGCTCTTGCGTCTTCAGGCACATTTTGAGATATCTAAGGGCCGGTATTGAGTCTGGAAAGTATATAACAATGTCAAACATTTCCTCAATACTGTATAATATTAGTAAATGTCATTCTTAAACCTCTTCCAATCGAACTCACCCTAATTTTACTAGACACTCTGTGACTAACTCGTAAAGACGTGATTCAAGCAATTCATCCCTCCGAATTAGAACACTGACACACCGAGATATGGGCCCATATATCAGATTCTTCAGTTCCACCATTAGGGGTTCCGCACGCTGTTCTTGCTCCCAGATTCTCGCATACAGTCGTGATATGTAACGCGGGATGAATTTGTGATAAACTTCGGCCACAATACGCTCCATGCGGTCCTGCACTTGCAAAACATCTATTTGCTGTCTGATCTCCGCCAAGAATGCAAGTCGCTGGGCTTCATCACGCTCATCAACCATCTGATTCTCCTCGTGCTTGCCGCAGGCTGCTAAATGATGCTCGACCAGCATATGTGCCATTAGTTGAAACTCATGATCAGACAATGCAATATCTATCATTGCATTAAGTGAATGTCGGAACCGTATCCGTGCTAGCATGTCGTCTTTATTCGAGTTGTCAGCGTATATGAAGGAGATAGGAAACATGTAGTGATGCCAGGCGTCGCATAACGTCGCAAGGACTCTTTTCAAGCCATTGCCAACCGAGATTAAATCAGACAATATTCCAGGAACGTTAGGATTCTTAATTGCTGGTAGTCCATGCAATGCAAAGTGCGACCGCACAGTATCTAGCGACTGTGAGCCAGATTCATCATTGTACATTGAGTTTCACAAGTGCATACCGATATACCAGTTCAAAAGTCGGTCCATAAGATTTCTCTGCCGTAGCCTTACAGCTGCAGCCATGACTGTACTTCCCGGGGAGTGCAACATCGTCTGAGGCATCATCCAGCTTGTGACAATCTGCCAGTCAGCCGTAGCGAGACGCGCCGACTGTTCGTCATTTTGAAGCAATTGCACATCATTCCGTCTATCTGCGGCCTGAAAAACAATGTCATATAGCAGCCCCTTAGATGCTAACCACGGATTCACCGGTCGACTCATGTCGAATCTTCTGCGTAATCTGGGATCAATAAGGAACAGCATAGTTTTGGCCCTGCCGGGGTTGGTTTGTTTATTCAATACCTGGGCCCTAACCCACAAACAGGTTAGGCACAATAAAATGGCAAACGTGGGTAAAGCGCTGATACCAGGAGCACGTGATAGAAGAGAACTGTGGAGAGGCTCGCCCTTCGTACTGACTGGAGTGTAATCGTATCAATTACAGCCACGAACTTTTGCTCAGCACGACTACGTTGTCCTATTCCCGTCGCCAACCATTTTTCGCGATATAAGAAGGTTGGAGGTACTAGACACGAGAAATCGCCTACCGGCTTAGTGCCGGCGTGTTAGGACAATGAATCACTATTCGCTTCCGCAGCAGCAGCAGCAGCAGCAGTCTCCGAATGGGATCCCCACACCTACGCGCTCGGGTTCTGGCAATGGAACTAACTTCCTGTCACGGCGGATACATATCAAGAGTACCGGAAAGCGGTCAATGACCGGGGGTGATAGCAGCAACAGTAGCACGCAGAGTCTGCCGTCTCAGCAAGTGCGTCCTGCCGCACCCCGTCGATCAAGTACCATGTCGTCCGCTGCGTCTAGTACGGGGTCGCTCACTGAAGACGGGAGACTATCTCCTACTACGTCGAGGAGCTACTTGGGATACACAACTGGTGTATCGTCGCAGAGATCAGTAAGCAGTCAAGCGACCGTCAGGCAGAGTAGTTTTGAGTACCCAATGTCCAGTCAGGGTATTGTGCAATCCGTGCAAACCGCGGATACGAACGATGATTCTCAGAGTCTATATAGCACCCAATCACGGGGAGCTAGGTCGAGTATTGGGAGTGTCGCGACTGCGGATTTCACGCTTGAGAAGCCAAAGAACGATGCTACAGTTGATAGGATGTTCCAAGAATTAATGGTGGGCACCTTGGCGCATGGTCGATAATACAGGCTTACGAATTTAGAACAAACGCGATTTTAAGTCACTTCCGCAGCAAGCAAGACAACAGATGCTCAATTATTCGACAGCAAAGAAGTGGATGCTAATCCGCCAAGACGCGCTTACTGAATCCAAGAACTTGCGACGAAAGAGTACTTCGAGGGAGAACGAAAATTCGCCGGAATGGTATGTTCGAAAAATCATGGAGCACGCAATCTCTTCAAAGCAACTGGGCAATCTGTGGGTGTGTCTTCGCACGGAACCGATAGGTTGGGTACGACAATTCATTGATGCTCAAGGTCAGTTGGCACTGTGTACTGCAATTTCACATATCAATACGCGGTATTCACGGAACACTGAACTCAATGTCGAACTTGAATATGAATATGTGAAATGCTTAAAAGCACTACTCAACCTGGAAGATGCAGCAGACGAAGCACTACAATCAACGAAGTGTATTCCAGCTTTGATTGGCTCGATAGTGTCTCCGCGATTAGCCACGCGGCGATTGGTAACAGATATCCTTACTTTCCTTGCGCACTGGGCCCGTCCATACGGGCATACGCAGGTTATCAACGCGTTCGATCAACTGAAAGCACATTTAAACGAACAAGGCCGCTTCGACGCATGGATCAGTACTGTCGAAAACACCCTCAATGGTCGTGGCAAGATGGGTTCCCTTGTTGGCGCCAGTGAAGAAGTGCGTGCCGGCGGCGTTGGCTCTGAAAGTCTCTTGATGGAATATAGTGTCGCGACGCTCTTTCTCGTCAACATTCTCGCGCAAGGGTCAGATGATATCAAAATTCGAGTCCACATCCGTGCACAGCTGAAGGCGGCGGGCTTATCTCGCATATTGCAGCTCATGCAACAATTCAAATATGAGCTCGTTAATGAGCAAATTCAACAATATGACGACGCTGCAGCTCTCGATTACGAAGATCTCATGGAAAGGCAGCAGGAGGATGAGATCCGCGACTTAGACGATCCTGTTGAAATTGCAGAAGATATCTGGAGACGCGTGAGAGGCACACCGTCCGAAGATTTCTTTGTGTCGTCTATGCAGCATCTACTGCTCGTGCGGGACGACAAGAGTGACGATCGAGCAAACGCATACAAGTTAATCGATGGTATTTTGTCGTACGTCGTCATGGACAGGATCTTACCGAATCGCGATCTTCGTTCGACGCTGCAGTATAGTATTCAAGAGATCATGAATAAGATGCACTCCGACGACCAAGCTCGCCGCGCGATTCTGGAAGCGACTGAAGCCAATAAGCGTGCGGAAACAGCGATCGCGGAACGCGACGAGATGGCACTGCAGGTTTCCCTTGGCGCGGACGGTATGGTCGCGAAGCTCAAGAAAGAAGTGTCGGAACAAAGTGAGATTATTGCGTTACAGCGACGGACTAACAACGCGCTGCGGCACGAACTAGAGGAGTTGACGCGATCGCACATGAATCGCCTTCAGAATTACGAGATTGAGACTCGTGAACTGTACTTGCTACTGCAGCAAGCTGAGTTTCAAGCCCCATATGGGCAGGCATCCAGCGGAAACAAATTCAGAGCAGATGACCGAAAAGCGGTTCTCGAGCGGCTCGACGCACAGCTGGCAAGAGAGGAGATTCAGTACAGTCAAGAAGGCAGAGCGTGGGATGCACGAACCGAGATATCACCTCAGTTGCGGCAGCTACGGGAACGCATGGAGGCCGTCAAGCGCGAGGGCGTTGAAAGAGACTATCTTCAGACTGCGGCCAGCAATGCTCTTCTCGGCAGTTCTCGCGGGCGGGAGAGCTATGTTATTTCGCATTCGCATTCACAGTCGGCACCCAGTCATACTTCGTATCATTCACAGACGTTGTCCTGGTCGCCATCAATTAAGGAAGAGTTGACAGATAACTCGAGTCGCACGAGTTATGGAGATGAAGACGAAAGTTCGGCCAATTTTGAGCAGAAGGCGCGCATGGTCACGATCACCCGACCACGTGGTCCACGCAAGCCACTACCTAGAGACTCAGCCCTTATCAAGTCAGCTTCAGCGACCTATCTCGTAGAACTCACAAAGAAAGTCAAAAAGATCGATGGTAGCGATGACGAAAAGGATGACGGTGATACTACAGAGGTCTTCTCGGAACGATCGGTCTCATCTTTGTCGCGGCCGATTACAGATGCATCTGTTCGTAGATCGATACCACATTCTGTATCCACGTCGGATATATCGTCATTGCATCAGCCGGCATTTGGGCCAGACAGTCTAAATACCGGACGCGTCTCATCACCGTCAGGCGTGAGTACGATTGAGCCATCTTACGAGTTTGGATCGCCTCTACTGTCCGCCAACAAGACTCGACCTGGCGACGTTGTCGCCAGTTCCGCTGATGTATCAAGCCAGTTTGAGTTTGGATCACCGCATGCCATTGAAATTTCTGTCACTCCAGCTACTCTTTCCAAGGATCCTGAACTTTCCGGAGCTAGTACATCAGCACAGCCTGCTCTTTCTACATCAACACAGTCTACAAAAACTTCTGTTCTAGCTACCGAAGTTCCTGCATTGCCAGCTGCCGGTTCAGAGAGCTCCGCAATCACACAGATGTCCGGCACAGAAGTGACGTCTGCGTCAGCTGAGAATTTTTTCGCTAAACCTGACGAAGCAGCAATAGGACCGTCACCATCACCACCACCACCACCACCACCACCACCACCGCCACTCCCAGATAATCTCAAATTCTCAACGTTACCACCTCCACCTCCCCCACTACCCACGAACTTGCAATTTGGATCTAGTGACCGAGTAGCTCCGCCTCCGCCTCCGCCACCACTTCCAGGAAACCTCACATTCACGGCCGGCCCGCCACCCCCACCACCACCACCACCTCTGCCCGGCAGCCTAATAGTTGCTAATGGTGCGCCGCCTCCGCCTCCTCCGCCTCCTCCGCCTCCTCCGCCTCCCCCACCAGGTGCCATTCCCATGGCACCACCACTACCACCACCTACCTTAGGCAATACGCTTGCGAAGTCCCTGTCACCGACGCCTACACCAGAACCCATCGTTCGATCGAGAAAAAAGTTAAAGCCCATGCATTGGGAGAAATTAGATGCCGTTGAGTACACGCTTTGGGCTGTCAAAGAAGACGACGAAGACGAATTTGACGACGACGAAGACGGGAATGACGAAGCGGATGATTCACCAGAGTATTTCAAAGACAAAAGGAGGTCCAAAGTGAAGCAGAACCGTAAGAGCACGCGGGCAGGGATATACGGTGTTTTGCGGCAAAAAGGCATTTTTGACGAAGTTGAGCGGATTTTCGCGGCCAAGGAGATCAAGAAACTTGGTTCCGGCGCGCGCAAGACGATGGAAGAGAAGAAGTCATTTATTTCTCGGGATTTGGCCCAACAGTTTGAGATTAACTTGCATGCGTATGCAGGCTTGGCTGTTGATGAGATGATTGGGAAGATCCTGAGGTGCGATCGGGATGTTATGAATAATGCCAACGTGCTAGAGTTCTTGGCAAAGGACGATCTTGTGAGGATTCCGGACTCTGTGGTGAGTTTGCTTTTGTGAATGTATTTTGCTCAAGGGGATGCTGACGTAGATAGTCTCGAAATCTGTTGCCCTACAGCACTATGTGGGGAAATTCCATGGAGAAAAAGTCGCGCGAGAAGGATCCGTCAGAACTCACACGAGCAGACCAGGTATATCTCGAACTTTGCTTCAATCTGCAAGCGTACTGGAAATCCCGCATGCGAGCGCTCCTACTCACCCGCAATCTGGAACGGGACTACGACGAGCTGCTGAGTAAGCTTAAACTGGTAGACACTGCCAGTGAAGCGATTCGAAACTCGCGAAACTTGAGAGATTTGCTGGATATTATCCTAGCAGTAGGAAATTACATGAACGATCCGACTAAACAGGCTACGGGCTTCAAAGTCGGGACGCTACAGCGGCTGGCGTTTACAAAGGACGAGCAGAACACGATGACGTTCTTGCATTACGTGGAGAAGATTGTGCGGACTTCGTTTGCTCATTTGGATGAGTTTATTGATGACTTGAAGGACGTTGTTTTGGCATCTAAGTGTATGTCTGTATATTATCTGGTTGGCTTGTGCGTCGGAATATGCTAACGATAATAGTGTCTGTAGAGCAAGTACAATCAGACTGTCGGCAATTTATCCAGACAATAAAGAATGTACAGGATTCGGTCGACTTTGGCAACCTTTCGGACCGCAGCATCTTCCACCCCGAGGACCGTGCGTTGAAAGTCGTCCTGCCATTCTTGTCCGAAGCTCGTACCAAAAAAGAGTATCTAGAAGAACATTTGCGAAACACTGTGACGACGTTCGACAATGTCCTAAAGTACTTTGGCGAAGACGTGACGGATGCAGCTTCGCGCGCAAGTTTTTTCCTCAAATTCGCAAACTTTGTTGCGGATTTCCAAAAGGCACGGAAGGAGAATCTGCATCGCGAGGACGAACAACGTATGTATGAGGCACGCCGCAAGAATGTTCTTGATTCACAGAAGAGGGCAGTGACAGTTGATGAGCTTGCGAAAGGAATGCAAATCACGGAGGACAAGGAGGGTGCGCCCGAGAATGCGGTTATGGATAATTTGTTGGCTAAGTTGAGGGCGGCTGGGCCAACGGCTGGTGATGCGCGTGCCGCTAGAAGGCGGGCTCGGGCAGCTGCACGGAAAGCCCACGAGCAGCGGCGGTTGAAGGAGAAAGAAGAGAGTAATGACAAACAAGAAGAAGGCACTGACAAACAAGAAGATGGCAATGAGCAACAAGAGGAGAGCAATTCGGAACAGAACGCAGAGGAGAGGGCAGAAGAGGACAAGTATAAAGATGAGAATACACCAGACGATGAGGAGAATGTGGTGGATAACACAGAAATGGAGTCGGCGGGCGAGCCACGGACGGAGAACTAGATTTGGATTTGTAACATTGTCGGGCATGTGGGCAAGGTAGAGGGAATTTGCGTGCATAATAATGTGTAATGTTTAACGACCATGATGTATGTATAATAATATTGCATTTGGGATATGATTTTATATCAGTGCGTATTAGCACAGCACCATCAGATGCAAACTCTTTGGCAAGGCTAGTAGCCGAGGCAAGCGAAGACTCAACCATGAGCGGACAGTGGCAATTCCCCTTGCTGGGGACCATCCGAACGCGCGGCGCGATGATTTCAAAAGGAGATCCATGTGTATAACATGTGTGCGATGATGCATGCGATCTCTTTCAGTCGGTCAATAGTCAATACTGGACCGGAACAGTCGATGCTGATGATGACAAGACAGAATAAACGGGAGGCCAACTATAAGGGTGCCAGAGAATAACTCGCATTCAGACTAGTCGTCGGCTAAACATCTTTGGTTACCACTCAGTTATATACATTACTCACAGCCTTAACCCAATCCGCGTGTGACATCCCAAATAGGAGTAATTCGGTAATTCGGTTGTCAATTTACTGATATTTAAGCTGTTAATTAATTCCTAAGTACATTTTGACCAATTTCTTTTGTGCTTGTGGCATAAGGCCTGCCGGATATTCCAGGTCTGCGGCTGAACGAGGCTCAAGGGCGACCTTATTTCTCCATACTGGCCGCGGGGTGGATCTGTCACTTGGGAGGTACGGCAATATTGTGTGTCAAACCGTCGTACCTGACCCACAGTCTGCGTACAACAAATATTCACGAGTATTATGACACATGAAATCCTAATACAAGGCCTATTTTCGTTGCCTCACAGTTGGGCCATAAATTTGACCTGGCCAGAGTATGGAGGAAATAAGGTCGCAATGCCATCCCAATGTGTGGCTGTAATATGGAAGGGTTTCGTGTTGCGAAGGTTAGAGTTACGGAATTTTAAGCAAACCTCTTTGTGCTCAAGGACATATTAGACGCAGGACATGTCACTCAGCTCCGGTAGTTATCTGAGTTCTGTCTTTCCTACTTCTGCTACTCCTCCGTCTTGCTGCCCCTGACTGTGCACGCGCTCTTCTCGATCTCGCAAATTACTATCTACAATCGGCCGTCTTACTGGGCCTTGTCGCCCTTACCAGTCTCATTCTCCGTCCAATGTGACGGTCACTCCTCTTGTATCCCTCTATAGATCCGAGTCCGTTACCACTCATACAAGTTACGATTTCGTTTTATCATGTTCCCTTCCAATGTTTCCACCACTGCTACGGCTGCTGCTGATGCAGCGGCCGCTACCGGTCTTAACGACGCCTCTGCGGCTCGTCAGCAAGAACTCGATGAGGAAGACGACGACGGCTTTGATATCGACGAGCATGACATTGACCCTGATGACGAAGACTCTGACGATCCCGTCAAAGTAGGCGCAGTGAAGACCGAGGCCGCCGCTGATGCAAAGCTGGGGTCGGCAAATCCTATGAATCCTACGCCTATTCAGAAGCGGCGGCGAGTTACTCGCGCTTGTGATGAATGTCAGTTTCTACTTGCTGCAGTGAATGTTTTGACCATGGGTTGCTAACAATCTGCGAAGGCCGTCGAAAGAAGATAAAGTGTGACGGAAAACAACCGTGTACTCACTGTACAGTTTATAGCTATGGTATACTCTTACAAATTCCATTTGAGAATTTCTCGACTAACAGAAGACAGAATGTACGTATGACCAACCGTCGAATCGACGCCGAAATCCAGCCCCATTCTACATCCATCAGCTCGAGTCGCGGTTACAGCAGTCGAATGCCGTACTACAGGCTCTTATTCCCGGAGTAGACATCTACAAGTCAGGGTTCGACGTTCCTCGTTTTCTCAGCCAACTCAAGGCGAAAGCCAATCCTGCGCTGACGGAAACTGCGAGCGCTGCATTACAGGCCGCGAACTCACAGATGCCAACCCAATTACCCGCTGCCACGGTCTCGACGTCGAACGAGACTGCCACACCTTCTCCGAGTTTGACAAGGACAACAACGCCTCAGGACAGAGACACAAATATCGAGTCTATGGTAGTATCGCTCGGCCGGCTTGACGTCGACGAGACCGGGCACCTCGATTACGTTGGTCATTCGTCCGGTCGTGCGTTCTTGCAACACCTGCGCGCGCATTTCCTTAATGATCACCCTGACTGTATCCCCGCAGATTTGCCCAAGACATATTCGTTTCACTACTCCCCAGAAGGCGACAATAATAGTACCGGCACTGGAATCGATGATTCACCGTCCGATTACTACTACTACCAGCAGATGGCAGAGTTCAAAATCATCCTTCCCACCAAAGAAGTAGCATTGCAGCTCATCAACGCAGTCTGGGACCAAGCCTGCATTGTCGTCCGGTTCGGTCATCGGCCGACGCTGCGGCGCCGGTTAGATGAGTTATACGCTACAGATCCTGATGATTATACACCAGCCCAAATCAGCTTTTTGCCACTCGTCTATTGCTTCTTGGCTGTTGGCGTGTTGTTTACCCAAGATATGCGAGATTCAGAGCGCAAAGATGTCGGCGAGGGATACAAATACTTTGTGGCTGCCCGCAAAATGATTGATATTACGGAGGCGCGGGACACGGACGCAATCCAGGCTGTCATCCTTATGATCATTTTTTTGCAGAGCACAGCGCGCCTGTCAACGTGCTACTCGTACATCGGTATCGCGCTTCGAGCCGCTCTGAGACTGGGACTGCACCGCAAGGTGGCTTATAGCTTTAGTCCTATTGAGGCGGAAGTCCGCAAGCGTGTGTTTTGGACTATAAGGAAGATGGATATTCATATTTCGGCTATGCTTGGCTTACCGAGATGTATTGATGAAAACGACATTGACCAAGAGCAGCCGCTTGAAATTGACGATGAGTACATTACCGAGACTGGTATTCTCCCGCACCCTGTTGGCGTTATTACGCAACAGTTGATCGCAAACGTACATACCCGACTGATGGCAATTCTGTCACATATTGTCGAGGACGTGTACCCGATCAAACCGCGCACTCCGGTTGCTCAGCCGGGCGCGTCAGCCGCGAACTGCGTCAGTTACGTCAAAGTCCTTGAGTTAGAGAATGACCTCCAGCACTGGCTAGACTCGTTACCGTTTGAACTCCGACCGGGTATTGATCCACCGAAGAAATGGTATATAGCGAACAGATTGCTAAACATGGCATTCTGCTATGTCAAGATTATTCTTTATCGCCCGTTTATTCACTATGTCGGACAGAATTACAAGGACAAGATGACTGACGAGCGGCCGTATGCTTGTGCTGCAAATTGTATTTCAACGTCACGCATAGTTATACATTTAGCAGACGAACTGATTCGGCGTGATGTTTTGCGAGGCGCACATTTGTTCTCCGTGTACACTATCTTTTTCTCCACAGCAGTGTTGATCTACTACGTCCATGAAGACCCGTACAATCCCCATGTACACGAGTTCCGGAAGGACGCAGAACTGGGTAAAAATGTTATCAACAAGATGAAGAACAAGAGTGCGGCCGCGGCCCGCACATATGTAATGCTGTCAGGATTATTCGAGCTACTAAATAAACGCATGGCGACGATTGCGAAGACGGGCGGTACCACAGATGATTCGAAACGCAAGCGGAGGAGCGATAGCGGACAGGCCCATCAGACTGAGCCGGGAACGCTGCAAAGGAGTGCTAGTATTTCCCACAGACCGATAAAGTCCTCATCAGGCGTTCCACATTTTCAGCCGCCTCAACAATCGCAGCAATTGCCTCACAAGCATGCTAATGTGCAAGTCACTGGCATGAATACGTCTGCGCCGAAAGCTCCTCCCCCGAATATGTTTCCCGGGATGGGCAACAGTGGTGAGAATCGCTCAGCCGAGTTCGTTCCGACGCCAGCACCATCTTACGATGAATTCTTCCCCCGCGCTGAAGCGTCTGGTGGCTACGCAGGCACGCACAGCTCGTCCACGCCAGTCTCACAATCTGTAATGCGAGGCGTGGATGTTTCTGACCTCACGAACGCAACATTGTCCAACGTTAACACCATGCTATACTTCCCTTCGCTTGGTACATCTGCCAACACTAGTGCCGTGAACAACGAGTTCTCAGCAATGATGAACAACTCTGCTGGCGATAAAATGGCGTTGGCTCCTCCTTCGTATGATCCCAACGCGGAAATATCGGCGGAGGCGATGATGGCGTATTCGGCTGGCCCGATGGACAAACTCGAAGCGCAATTGTTTGGAAGGTTTTTGCCGCCGTATATGTACCAACAACCACAGCAGCCACTGTCCGCAGTGAATGTGCGACCACGGCCGCAGTTGGTGCAGTCGCCCCAGGGGGTCAAGTCGCCGTCTGATCTAGTCGTCGATATGGGCGCGGTGTTAGGTGGTGGAGGTCCGTTTTTGCAGGATAATGTCGAGGATGCTGGAATTGGTCTCGGGACACCGCTGAGTTCAGGAAGCAGTGGCATGGAGTTGACTCCAGGCTACGTTGAACCGGGCCAGCAACAACAACAACAACAACAACAACAACAACAACAACAACAGCAGCAGCAGCAGCAGCAGCCGTCGTGGGTTGTCGATCCGAATGTGATATCACAGCAAGCAAATATGGACCCGCAGCCGACGATGCAGACCGCTGAAGCGGGGTTCCTAGGCGCCATGCCGGACGACTGGGATGAATTTCTGTCGCAGCATTCCGAACTCAGTGGGTTGAAGAACTTGATGATGCATTGATTGTGTTTTACTGTAAGTTGAGCCGAGAGAGGGATATTAAACGGCTGGGTTATTCTATTGTACTTCTAAGGGTTTGGAATGTGGTCATGGTGTATGTATCATTTACTGATTTAATAGTTGATTTAAATGTTTGTGAATATTTGGTGGCTAAGTAATATCTAATGTATACCTGTGGCATAGGTTGGGTGATTGTAATGAAATGAATGAACCTGGTATGCTACTGTACATAACACTAATCCGATCAAACTGACTTGCTATCGTACAAAACACGGTACATCTTACTCATCGGACTCTGGCCCGTCGTAATCTGGCTCGTCATAATCTTGCTGCCCCCCAACGCCACCGTCCTCTTCACCACTGCTCTCGCTCGGCGACCCACCGTCGTCATCATCCTCATCGATCTCGAAATTCTCATCGTCCTCCTCGTCATCATCGTCCTCATCGACCGAGAGTTCTCCAGGTGCTCCGTCCTCAACTTCGCCGCCTTGTTCCCGCCACTTCTGCTCCGCTTTCGAAAGCTCTCCGCCATTTTCATGGTGCTTGTGCTTGAGTTCGCTTTTTGCCATCCTCTCCTCCGCCATACTCCGATCCGCTAGGCCCCACTTCCTCACATACCCATCGATCTCAGCGAACCGTTCCTGATCAATCATGCCAAACTCAACCTCCTCGTCCCCCGCGACCGCGATGATGAGGTTAAACGTTACGCGCGTGATGGACTCGTATGAGACTGCGTCGATGTCCTCTTTATCCACGTACCAAATCGGTTTCTTGAACCCAAACAGCACGCCGTGAGTGGAGAAATTCAAATACCCGTCTTTCGTCCCGCGGTGTGCTTCTACGGCGAACGTTTGCGTGTCGTCGAGACGCGGGATCCCGAGATTCGATAAGACGCGGAGGATGATGGCGCTTGCGTGCTCGTTGTCGGTGGCTTGCGTGCCTGAGAATGCGGCTGCTGAGTCAGGCACAGTGAAGACCATTGCTTCGAACTTGTTCGGGGACGGGGTGCGTGGGAGGAGCACCATTGTGTAGGATTTGGTTGCGCGAGCGGGTGTTTGGAGGTACATGTACCCAGTCAAGTCTCGTGTCGAGATACTGTATATTATGTCGTCGTCTGTTGTGCTAGCGGTGCCAGGGAGGAGAACGATTCGGTCAGAGTATATAGCGAGCGTGAGTTTCTTGCGTTGTGGGACCGAAAATGAGATACCTGGGGCGATAAGAAGTGGGGATGTTGCTGCTCCGGATGACGGATGGAGCTGCGGTGAGCGTTTGCGTTTTTTGGCGGTGCTAGGCGGAGCAAAGTGGGATATCAGGCTCGCGAAGACGGATGTTGCGTCGGAGTGTGTAGCTAGATGGGATGTTAGTAAATTCGTGCCTAGAATAATAGTCATATCATACAGATGTAAGATGCTACTGCATCACGGACATCCGAGTCGGCAATTGCATCCAAAAATGCCGTGTCAGCCATTGTATGTTGCCTTATCGTATTCGTTACTTGTAGATCTAATGGACCACAAAGACCTCGCAGAGAAGTAGAGTGTCACACTAAATTGATACAATAATGGCTGCCCCAAATCTAAGTCAATTTCTGGCCCTTATGTGGGGACTGATGTTGACGATTTAGTATGATAGAAGTGTTATGCGATCACTGGTCAAGATCTCGATGGTCTGCTGTGTAACCGAACCTTCGAATGACGACGACGTCATCCTTCGGTAACGAACGACAGAACGAAGGGGAACCAAAACTCTACAAAAGCATTGAGCTAAACACGATGATAAATTACCACACCCTCACATCCACAAAGAGATTATAAATTACTACAGATCTACAAACAGATAAATCATTACTACATATCCACAAACACATTTCTATAGATCCACAAATCGATAAATACTAGATCCACAAAGCGATTAGAAATTACTAAAGCAAGTATCGTACAAAAATTTTTATATACCGAAGTGCGCCCATCCGACATTTAAGTAAAGTCAAACTCACTATAGTACACTATGTGCAAGTATAACAGTCTAGCACAAATCTATTACGATCTAACTGGTTTCGATGAAACCTCGTACACAAAGCTCGTACTCCAAAACTGCAAAATCTGGGCTTTTATAGCAGGAACCGCGCCGAAAATGGTACCGGCTATCGGAAATAAGACATAATCGAGGCAATTGATCCATCTTCCCCGTGGAGATATGTCGACCTGGTTCAACGACTGGCGAACGATTTCGGTGGATTTGTTGGGGGATGTTTTGGAGATTGGAGAGATATGAGAAGATGGGGACGAAAGCGCTGTCTCGATGGAGTGTAGGCGGAGGCGCAAAGCTGTGGAGTGCAAGCGCTCGTAGATAGCCATTTGAAATATCACGCCGAATGCGGCGGCTTTCCGGAGATGATTGGTATAGACTAGTACTGTCGATAACAAAGACGATGCTGGGACTGTAACCACCATGGGAAGAAATGAACATGCCATCACGTCGATGAAATAATGTACCGGAAGAAAATGGGCTTCGTAGAGACGATGTAACAAGATCGCTACACGTTTCCACGGCACTTGGGTGATCCTTGCTGGTGGAGGCGACGGCGATACGCTCGAGACGTATATAGCAGACGCTTTCTCTGGCAGATCTAACGACAATTCCTCATCTTGCTCCAAAAGGCCATCCTGAATATGCTCTGATGACAAAGTACAGTCATTCCGACCAGTAATCAACGCGATGGTATGACGAATAGCATACCCCGAGTCCACTATTCCCCACATATGACGGCCAGCCTGTTTAAATCGAGCCTGTGAAGAGAGCATCCATCGTTGTCCGATATTCATATTCGCGGTCGCGTCGCCATGTTCAACGTTACAGTGAGACGCGGGACTGTAGACAGTCACAGTCTTCAGCTGACAGCGAGTTCGGAAGAAGCATTTCAAGTACATGTGCAGATCCTCGCCAATGGCCCCTGGGCCAGTATCCCAGAAATCAACATACCGCACAAGGGTCAATGTAACTGAGTACACCGACGTGGGGGGCCGAATCTGCGATGTCTCATACAACCCCGCAATACCGGCGGCCGACCAAAGCATGTCTGCGCATCTGACAATAGGCGCAATACTATGTGCGTTACGGTCGAACACAATCGGCGGGACGAACATTGTAAAATTGTCGGTTCCTTCCCGCACACAATGGGCAGTGATGGTCTGAAAATAGGTTGCGAGAAGATGAGTGTCGGCGTCCATTGCTGTGAACACGACGTTGAACTGGAGAAGGGTGCGGTATCGCCGGGACGCAGCACGAGTAGCCCACGCCAGATTCGAGGACTTACCTCTGGCTTCGCCAGGTAAGTCTCCTGGATGTACTGTATAAGTTATGTAACGAAACATCGGTGCGAATTCGGATATCAACGTCGAAGCCTTTGATTCTGCGTCATTCTCCTGAGCCTCCATGGCGAGATATATCTAATGAATGCATGTCAGCACAGGTTGGCGTCGACATGTACTGCTAACATACATCATATGACGAGCGAGCCATGGCGTGACTAGCGAGCATACTCAGCGTCTCCCGCAAGGTGTCCAAACTCTCCTTATAATTCGGCACAAAAATGGCATGGATGGGTGCACCTCCTGAGTCCCCGACGGTTTCAAGAGTGTCACCAACATCATAGCTGCTCACGCTGCTTTCAATATCACTATCGCTAGAAACATCGGACCCGGTAAGGTCATCCATAATATTGGTGTCGCGAGCACATTGGGACGGCGCACTTGATCTGGATATCGGAGAGGATAGTGGAATGACCGTAGTCATGCTATACTCATCTGCTGTCCTAATCATGCCTTTCCATGTCGCATACATGCCGTAACAGGACCGGACAGTGTACGAGACGACAAACACATGACAGACCAGGGTGAGCGCGACGAAGCAAATTGAATCATGGCCGAAGATGATGAGCGCTATAACGAGCAACGTCGAGATGCCGGGTGTGCACCTGCAAGCGTAGTTGAACAGGGACCTCAAGCTCGCGGAGACTGTAGCCGATATTGAAAGAACGCGCATCTTTCAAAGTAGATAATACTTAGAAAGATGCGAGGATAAGAGTTACGGACTAGGCGATGCTTTCCCGACCACTGGAGCGCCGAGTACTAAGCTGCGATAGGATCGAACTTGTGGCAGACAGAAGGAGAAGAAGCACTGCGGGCATACGGGACAATATATGTGGTTTGGTTGGAGGAGACTAGCGCTTCACGCGTGCGCTGTTTACTGGATTATAAGTTTCAGCTTGATGAATCCGTGCAAGGGCGAACACGCGTGTTCCTGGGAAACTTTTGACACTCAACAATGGCGCCACACCCACGTTCAGGGCACTGACGTGCACAGCCACCATATAGATGAGATGCCGTGGCGGTGTCCTCGACCCGTGAAGGTCCCTGTTTGGCAATCCGTTGCCAAATTCTGCATTTCGAGCATATTGACCATATAACACGCGCCAACGTTTACCATTTAAAGCAATAGTTTATCAGTGCATATGCCAGACATGGCCATTAGTGGATATTTGCTGCATCGTCGAGAATGCGGGTTGCGTTAGCCTGCGGCCTTTCACCCGGGGCATGCTCTCCGCAGACGTACGCCATTGGCTGAATACTCTGCGCTGTTCACCTTCACGCAACTCAAATTAGAAGTCCATCACAGGGCCAGTGTCGGCGATGTTATTAGTCTATCCCATCGCCTTTAATGTCGCAGCCGCGTCGTCGCATCCCTTGCCTTTTGATAAATAGGCTTGAAGGGCCAATCGACTGACTGGACCCTTTACATGGCTCCCGTACTCTAACCGATTTGCCATCAGTTAAAATTCAACCAATATGCCACTAAGTATGTACAATAAAACTGCTTCACAGCTCACTACCACTCCACATGTCCGGCACCGAGACCATATCCTATACTATCCTGTGCAGTGCGGCAGCCGACAATAAATTGCCGCAGTTGTCAAAAGACCAAGCGGGAGGTGTGAGTGATTTGCCGCGAATACGCAGCAGTTGTAGTCAAGAGCGTATGCTATAATGCAAGATAACCCTAGAACTGAGATCGACGATCACCTGTGGTGAATACGCAGGTTCAAATTTCAATTTCACGAACCCTGAAGTGGTAGTTATCGATAGACTTGTATTACGTAACCTACAATCAGCACCAGTGCTCCGACAGAGACGCAGCTCCAAAATATACTCTGTTGAGCTGTACACTCCGTTAACATTCAAGTCATAATATTCCGAATCCAAAAACTTACTATACGTCCGCCTCTCCATATCAATCTGCCTCTTCTGTTCATCGTCAATCGCCTGCCTAATACCCTCCAGTCTCTCCTTATAATCGTCAACACGAGCCGTCGAATCCTTCAACCTTTTCTCCAACTGATCAACGACCCCCAACTCCTGTCTAAACGTCTCGATCTTATCCAACTTGACCGCAAACTCCGACCCAGCACGCTCATTCTCCTGATCCAACACGCGCGTAAAATCCTCAATCTGGTCGCGCATATCCTGCAAATGCTTGATATGCATCTCAATGTCCTTTAGCCGTTGCCGCAACTCATCTTCCAACTGCTCAAGGTCCTCATGCTCCTTCTGATCCGCATTCCGCGCGCTCGTCAGCTGATCCCTAATACTCTGTGCAAGTTCCCTGACTCTTTGTCAGCGTCTTTGGTCTCCGTCCACATACAAAACTTGTAACAGAATACTTACTTTGCCCGATTCACAACCGAGTAATTTTGACTCTGAGTATTGGACACATTCGTGTCAAGCCGTAGTAGCGGAGCACTTGATTTCCCAACAGACCGCCGCCGAACCCGCACGCTGGCATCCGAATCAGGCGGTCTCAGCAGCGCGGCCGGTGCGCCTGATGATGCCGGAGGCGTTATGATAGTCGGAATCGTGGAGGCCATCGTCACTGGATTGATTCGTTCAATACATTCTTGACGCTTTACGATCGATCTGAGCTCAGCGGTTTACATTTTGAGGAGCTGGAGAACACTTTTTGAGGCCGTCGGGGTCAAACCTAACCCAGTTTCGCAGATCCTGCCGTTGTTCTTGCACGCGTGGTCTCGCACAAAAAAGTGTTCAGCAGCTTTCCTTACGAAATTGCTCAAGTATATGTCTTTCAAATTTTCAGATATTTTTTTCAATTTGCTATTCTATATACTTAAAATACTAAAACAAATTGAGAAGCCATAATGATATACAATCAAACTAAAATCCTTTAAATATGCTCCAGTTCCTATAACATAAATCGGTGAGGTTCGATGCGCAACTAATGTACACAGCCATCCAAACGTTATCACCACCAACGTTCAAGCGGCCGAATGAGAGAGGTTGTTAAGGTATTTGTTGGCAATGATGCAAAAAGACAGATATTGCAAAGTAAGTAGGGGTAATATGCGGGAAATTATAAGTACGCAAAAAAAAGATTGCGTACTACGACAAACGAGTCGCTTACTGCTTGCGATACTCGCTAAGTACAGGATAAATAGCCTAAACAGTTAGCAACCCATTCAAAACAAACAACACATGCCAGCCTGCACACCCCGACTCTCAGCCACCCTAGGTCACAGATATAAAAAAGAGGGATTACCTCAAACGCCGCGTAGATCTCTTCTCTGACCTTCGCACCAGTAAGAACAATCTTTCCGGATACGAAGATCAGAAGCACGATCTTTGGCTTGACCATACGGTAAATAAGACCAGGGAAGAGCTCGGGTTCATACTACTACTGTCAACAAGATGCCATCCGAATGGAATATAAAGGCGTGCATACAGAACTGAAGTGACCGTGAGCAAACGCAAGACCCTCGAGTCGGATCGGGAACCGAACGTCGCACGAGCCAACAATGTTCTGGATCTTAAATTCCATGAACTTCGCATTGAATCCGAGCTTCTGGATAATACGGGCGTACTTGCGGGACGCGAGCTTCGAATCGTCCTCGCTCTTCGCACCAGTAACTACCATCTTGCCAGAAGCAAAGATCAACGCAGTGGTCTTGGGCTCACGGATACGCATAATAACAGCTGCGAAACGCTACCATACCATATTAACATGATTCTTCTCAGTATGCCTGAAGTAATCACCATGCACCATCATACCTTAGGATTGTATTCGGCATTACGGGCATGAAGAGCAATAGTTTTCAAGTCCAACCGACACTCAAGGTTAACAGTAGCGACAATGTTTCTAAACTATGTTAGCAAAAATACCAACGAAAGCACTCCCAAAGGTCTTCATACTGTAATGTGGGAACAATGCCCGACACGCTCGCGCCAGGAGCCGCATTTGTACCAGGAGTAGCAGCTGGCGTGGCAGGAGCAATGTCAAGGTTGGGCTTTACATCAACTTGAGACGTGTCGGACATGTGCTCAGTGGGAGGAGTGATATCAGACTGTTGCATAGGGAACGACAAGGACGTCGGCGCCACAAATGCCTTGGCTTGAGCCGCAGTCCTCGGAACTGTGAGAGACTCCATATTGACCAAAAATAAATGAAAAGCAGACAGAGTAAAACAAGTTAATGTCACCCTAGCCTATGACTATGTACACGGAAGGTTGAGAGGACTAATGTGGTTAGGGTTGTGTGGCCTCAAAACGTGTGACGAGCACGAGCCGAGCTTCCTTATGCAAAATTGGGACAGAGGTGGGGCGAGGCGGCTCTTATATAGTCCTAAAGGTTAGGGTTTTCTGGGCAGACATCGCCACAATTGCCGCCACCTATTGTTCTAGACGCTAACCTAAGTAACGTGCACATACCACTTTCAGAAACAACGCTAAACTACAAAGGGTTAGCATAATCGTGCACTATGCATGTTATGGTATGGTGTGCAAATAAAGTTCGACTATTTGACCAGCAACCAAGGCTCCTCGCGCGCATTAACCTTCGGACCAGCACTCCTGTCCCTGGATGCTATTTACTAAGGTAGCTGCTACCAATATGTATGTATAGAACTACTATATATCTGGAGAACTACTATATATTCCAAATATATTGTATGAGACAATAACCACGAAGATGTACTCATAAAACAAGCTTTCGAAAGTTTTCGGCTGTAATTAACGAACAGAGTTTACTCAGACAATATCATTAACAGGGCAATTTCGTCTCAAGCCGCATGCAAACTCCAGCCATGCGCCACAGCTTCCCTTTCAGATGCTTCCGAACTAATAATGTAGCGACGCAGTCCTCGAAGGAGGATAGTTCTTTGGTTGCAGATTGATCTAACAAATACCGGTCCGTCAGGCATCTAACTTATATAGCCTCTACCTCAAGACGATTCTGTACTTATCAGATAATCTGTTGCGACTGATGGTACGAAACGAATGCTAAAAGAGTGTGCTGGATAACAAATATGTTGAATTCACATGCAACCTAATCGTGATTCTATGTACAAGTAGGGGATAATGCAGTTTTTACCAGATGAAAAATCTCTTTTTTGGTTCCGGTGATATCACATCGCCTGCTCGATGTGCAATAATTGTCCACGTAGTTCCAAAATGCGACCGCGACTCCTTGTCAATGACAAGTCCACTTTTGCGCACAATATCTCCAATGTCTAAATTCCATCGACAACCGAAAACTTCAGCACGTGAGGCTGCACTCTTGTCCAAAATCCGATTGACGAAATCCCAGGTCCCTCGTCCATGTTCGAGTAGGACAATCTTTCCGCCAGGTTTTAGCAGATCCTGAAGGTGCATCAGAACATAAACCGGGTCTTCATGCGAGCATAGCCCAAACGTCTCGAAAACTGTATCGTACTTTATGTCTAGAGGCAAGTCTTCCACTTTCTTGGTTAGAAATTGAGCATGCTGGTATTTAGGATAATGATCCTTGAATTTTTCTTTTGTTTGTTCGACCATCTGCTCCGATGCATCCACAAAAGTAATAGATTTGACTGCTGGAATATTTAGATAACTAACGTTTCGTCCAGTGCCACAGGAAACTTCTAGGACGTCTCCCTATGCAACTATTAGCCTTGTCAAAAGTCTGTCTCAACCAACACGACCTACCGTCGCTTGCTTTGCGACATCTTTCCGCCAAAACGATAAACCCATAAACAATTCATCACGACCTATAATTCTATCATATTGTTTCGCCAATTCTTCGTAAGTTTGAGTTGTGTCTCTGGGCTTGGCTTCCTCATATGGACCTCCTTGAGCGACAACGTGCGATATCCAATAATATGCACCAACAAGAAAGGTGCCATATAATCCACCTGCCGTAATCAAAAATTTCCGCCGTCGCTCCTTCATCTCTGCAGGGCTAATACCTGTATCTGATCCTTTCGGCGCACTTCTAGATGTCTGCACTTTCATTCGGGGAGGCGGAGGTGGCGTTGGATTGCCAAGCGCACTTCTGACCGTGGCTGCCCGTATTTTGGGCTTCGGTAATTGTGGCATGGCGACGCAGCTAATTGATTGACTGGCAAAGTGCGTGAGCGGACATGTCCTGATCGAAGCCCGCTGATTTACGAGTGGTGTTGATCGGACTGTCGAAACTCGAAAGTAAGTTCGCCAATGCCCTAACCCGTGGACAAACTTTCCAGCGTCAAAAATTCGCCTTGTCAATTCGTGGCACAGGTTCAAAGTCCAGCGGGTTGACTTGACGCCGCCCATCCCTTACTGCCTCTTCGTCATCCCCACTTTGCAAATCATCGCACATTTGCTGAATACTTGAAACTACCTCTACCTGCTATTGCGCTCTATTTTTACTTCAAAATGTCACAATATTCGGATGTTCGAGTTTACATGCGTCCTATTGCTCGCGATGGTATGTTGGCTTGATTAAATCACATACGAATGGCCTTTATGGCGCGTATTATTGTACATTCTAGTCGTGCTCACACTCTAAACCGATATAGTCGAGCGATCGGACGTCGAGAATCTCTTCAAAGGATATGGAAAGCTTGTGGAGGTTAAACTAATGTCCGGATTTGTATGTCTTCGAATCTGCATCTATAGTCCATTTATATCACGCATGCTAATATCCTCAGGGCTTCATTGAGTTTGAGAACCCAAGGGATGCTCAAGATGCTGTTTCTGGTGCGTCTATTGTAGTGTGATTTGGGAAATTGGGTACTGACGTTATTTACAGAATTCAGTAAGATCAATCAAGGGTCTGATGTCGTTAGCTATTAACAAACGCCAATTCAGACAACAAGGACTTCATGGGCGAGCGACTCCAAGTTGAATTTGCCAAGGTTCAGCGTCGTCGTGATGACTACCGACGGGATATCCGAGAACGCGGCGATTATGGTCGCCGTGATGGTGGTCGAGATGGTGGTCGCGATGGTGGTCGAGATAGTGGTCGCGACCGTCGTCCCCGTCGTAGTGCATTCCGTATTCGCGTGTCTGGACTTCCTTCTGATTGCAGCTGGCAGGTGAGTTATCATTGTATTAGTTTACTTAGCATTTAAGGGAAATGTTACATCCCTTCCGAAAGTTTTTTCGGAGCAGCCCGGTCTTTCTTTTGCGTTTTTGTTGTGGATATTCCGCCTACTTTTTGGCGTTCCGTCTCTTCGCCTTTGTTTTGTTGTGGCCGTTTATCCTTCATACCTCCTTGTGAATCGCTCCAGTAGGTAAGGCCGCGGGCCGATATACAGGCTTTCGATCCAAGGTTCCTGATACTTATTGGATCGTTTTCTTGTGTCTTCGTGAGATGCGTTCGCGGCTTGCAGTTCGTACGCTGAGTGTTTCTCTCCCTTTATTTGGATCCTTGTTTGTGATTCCTGCCATCGGTTTTGCATTCGTTTATTTCATTCTTGTCGCTCAAGAAGACCAAGAGGACTTTTCCGGGACTCTACGGCGCTATGTGTTTATCTGCCTGTCCTCTCGGGCCCACCGGACCATTAAATTAATTAAATTTCATTTTTTTATAATAGGACCTTAAGGATTTCGCTCGTCGGGCTAGTGTTGATATTCTCTTTGCCGATGTCTCCCGTGATCGCGATGGCACTGGGTATGCAAGTCTAGTTTCTCAATAATGGGTTGATAGTTAATTTGCGATTTAGTATGATCGAATTTGAACGCCAAGATGATCTCGAGACTGCCATGAACAAACTTAGTGGAGAAGATGTCAAGGGTGTCCCAGTTACCCTCAAGGACGAGGTTAGCTTAGCTTTTGTTACATGGAGATAATAGCGAAAACGACTTACAAGACTAGATTTCGGACCCTCCCCGTGATAGATCGCGTTCGCCTTATCGCCGTGGCTCACCTCCCCGTAGATCCTATGGTAACAGATATGGCGGCGATGATGACGGCTACAGACGTCGTGACCGATCTCGCTCTCCCCGCAGAGATCGGGACAGGCGTGACCGTGGTGGTGACAGGTACGACCGTAGAGACCGAGACCGTGGCGACCGCCGTGGCGGTGATCGCGACCGCGACAGGGATGATGACCGTGCCCCCCTACCACCACCTCCAGACACGAGTGCTACCGGAGACTGGGATCATGCTGAAGAGGTGTCTCCTGACGGCGACTTTCCGGCTGCCCACTCCACTGCCAATAACGATTCTTGGTAGATGCGACTAGCTCTCGGATTGTTAACGTTACCGATAGTAATTGTGTAGAGGTTTTTTGATATTGCCTGTTTGTCTTCTTCAAATTTTTAAATGTTGCTATTTATTTGACTTATTATTTATTTCCTCCGCTATCGTTAGGCTCCCGTCGTTTCCGAAAAGAAATTTCTGGCTTATTTTGTTCGATTTTAGGTCCGATTTTGTGTGTTGGATCTGTATGGATTATTAGTGTACTTTTATATTTACTAAAAACCGGACAGCGTTGGTGCTATTTCCGCAATTTGAAATGGATTCGTACTTTTGTCTCCGTCCCGGCCTGGTTCGTTACCTTTTTCAAATCTTTTGGATAATTGGAAGCTCCTGTTGACAACAGGGGGGGGAAATCGTCTTTTCTTCCCTGCATGGACCAATTTACATCTGCCCCGAAATGAAATCGCTGTTTTCTCTTTTCCACAGTAACGTTAATGTATGCTAGGCCACCACCATATTACGTTGATTTGCTGATACTCATTTGTCAAGGATATCTATTGCCGTAGTAGTTGAACAAGCGTTGTAAGCGAGTCAATTAACCAAATACAGCGCCAACGACTACCCTTTTATGCGGTTGCATGAGTCCTCCCCATGACTCGCGAAAACAAACGGATTATACATGCACAGGGATATTGAAAGATCACATGGACGCAAAAGTAAATAATACACTGACAACCGAAGTCTTCTTATCAACATCATCTCACCATCATATTATAATAGCAAACCAATGAAATCGTAAGGACTGTATATCATAGAAATATTTGTAACACCAGACAAATATCTAGACCAAAATGAATGGACGCAATTGCACAAACTGCTGAAAATGAGTGACATATGCGTACTCTTCCCGAGAGTAAAGAACGAATGACTACCAAACACCATGATCATTACCAAGCCATAGTACTAAGTTATGCAACAATATAATCAATAACCAGAACTTATTAGAAACTAGAATGCAAAGCAATATTAATATTATGTCAACGAAACTTGGAACACCGCGCACTATTAATAAGTGAGTGCCGGACAATAGACAAAGGAAACCCTCGAACCTGAGTCAGCTATTTCAGCAATAGAGATAAATAGCATTGCACATACCTTATGCCAGCGAAGACAAGTCCGATTAATGCAATGCAATATAAGGAACGACTGAGGGAACCAAACCAGATGTCGGAACACGTAAGGGCAAACAAACTCCGAAAAATGAATGAGTGACTAGGAGATACATAAAACTTGGCGTTAAGCATGAAAAATACCAAAGGAGAATAACGAAATTAACGAGAAGGAGTGGCAATAAGACGGTGGGACGATATGATAACCTATTTCTCTTCAGAAGAATGCTGTGGTGATTAAAATGTTGTTGTCGGCAATATGTGCGAACGATAGCCACGAATGTAAGTCAAGTCACTATGTCTCTTGGCATATGAACGAGAACTGGAAATGGAAAACACAAACGAGTACAAGTGATACGGGAACTGAATAAAACAAATGAATAAAATGCTCGCATAGCCGATAACGGCACCAACTAAACGTAAATAAAAGCTGAGAAGTGTTAGTTATAATCATATGCACGGCGCTCGTACTTACCACTTTTGACTGCCAGGATAAAAGCCATAAAATCGAATACACGATATACCACGGTGGTTATCACCGTGAAGCAACAAAACCCATCTATAACAAGCCAATTTTACTGCAAGACGCCAACCCACTAAGAGATCACACAAAAAATCTTCGACTACAATATCACGCAACATGTAGACTGTTGTCTCTGGCCAACCAGCAGACTTGCTCGTGTGGCCGCTTCAAAAACATTATCGACTCCTTCACCAGTGAGGGCCGAGCACTCTAGGTACTTCCGAGCGCCGACCTGTCTCGCTACAAGCTCTGCTTCGGCTGGAGTAACAAATCTCTGACCGCGCCGCCGTGAATCCTCCATGGCACGAGAATCTTGCCGCAAATCCTTCTTAAGACCGACCAGGATAATGGGAATATTAGGGCACAGTTCATTTATTTCTGTTATCCACTATGATCACAATCAGTTTCCGGGACTCGAACTATGGTAATACAGGCTACATACTTTTGCGGCGACGTTGTCCAACGAGTCTGGCGTATCAACGGCGAAACCAACTAAAATGACATGCGCCTTGGAATATGACAATGGGCGTAAACGCTGGAACAATTAGTGTCGCGGCTTTAAAAGGTATTTAATTCAGGCAAAAATTGCATATCCGAACCTCATATTCTTCTTGGCCACTAAGAGCGTGTTAGATGTGTTTCCTGATAAAAAATGCCAGATATTCCCAGTAACTGACAGCAAAGATGAACATACGCTGTATCCCATAATGCAAGCTGAACCGACTTGCCATCAACCTGACTATGCATTAGAAGTAGGTACAAATAGTCAAATTAAGACAACGAACTCACTCGACAATCTGTGACGTATGTTTCAAACACAGTCGGAAGCTAGTAGCGGCTTAGAATTCTCATACTGAAAAATAACAATCACGGCAAGTGTCACGTACATGTTCCTATCAAAAATGTTAGCACTTATTGGGAAATCATTATTTGACAACAACAGCGATACTGGACACTGATGTCACAAGCGACAAATCATCACATACTTTTGGGAATTCGCCAAGGGTAAACACACTCAGAAGCGATGTCTTCCCGCAAGCACCATCACCGACAATCACCAGCTTTCTAGAGACAATCCATTAGTAAGGTTCTCATTACCGGAACAAGGTAGCACTAATAGGAGCGAACGTACCTGCGGATGACGTCGCGATTGGCCATTGAGCTGCGGGAAGGGCTATGACTGGGCCACTAAAAGGATACGCACAATGGAAGAGGTGAACAATGCACCACGGAACCCGCCAACTAAATGCGAGGGAGGACGTAGCAAGCCGAGCGAATGTCGAGGAGTGGTGAGGCAGTAAGAATGGTTTACTATATGTCGCTGTTTTCTAGCAATGCCAGCATGCGGGCGGTTCCCACTGGTAACTTGAATGAGTACCAAAAGCCGATTTTTGGCTCTACGGCTCTTCAAACGCGACCATACGGCGCAGAAAACTGTTTTTCAGATGTTGGTTTTTGATTTGAGCGCAACCCTTCCGCCGTGACGTCATCTCCGAAATACCTTATTTTAGCATGGCTGTCTTCCCGCATCTACATAAAATTGGCTCAGCCGTCGACAAGCAAGGAGGCTGACAAATATTGATTATTTCACACAGGCGGACTGGCGAGTCGGCGAGTCGGCGACTTGGCAAGTCGACGAGTCGGCGACTCGTCGAGATACCTCGCTTAACAAGCTCTCATCATGACCTTGACGGCGGTATCGTCGTGCGACATTTTTTCGTTCAGGTACGGGGAGATTGGATAGTCAGTGGTGGTAAATTAAGATTTAATTAAACAAATCTGCAAACTAAAATAGCCAAATTATTACATTTCACATTTGTCCTTGCTCGTCGGTTCTTGCACGTGTTTCTTACCCGTCATTCAATCAATCGCCCCTGCATATTATAACGTATAGAGGAATTGTAATATACGAGATACTTATCGGCAGGAGACGTTGCCCAATTATATTTGCCGGCAAACAAATCAGCTAGGGCTCTGTGCACCACAATATACCAGTTTTATGTCAACTTTTCTTAATTAGTAGCAAATGTGCGATGGATGTCAAGTACAAGCCATAAAATGAGCTTCGTCATCATGCTGCTCACAGCGGAAAAGCCACTGGTAGCAAGATTCTCAATATAAATAACAGAGTAAATCTGATAGGGTGCGTGATTGCAAGATACCTCACCACATATAATAAGTGCCTATAGCCAAATGGATCAGGTAAAAGCTATCGCACGTAATCGGATAAGATAGATCAGAATCGAGTCGTGACTAATTCCGGTGCCAATAACCAACTTAAATGGATATTAATATATGCGGTGGGTTTATATCTATGGTAATGAGAATCCAACTGTCTCATCACATTGCATATATATAAACCTTCCGATATAAGTCCATTGTAGCGATTTGGAACAGCTGTTGCTGATACAAGACCTGTATGATGATGGTTACAGGAACTGGCAGTACCATAAATAGGATTGCAACAACTTAGAGAAATGCATAGATCATACGGTTTATTGGCTTGAATGCATGCTAGATGGACGCGTTCGAACGTATGCTGGCTCGTTAAGTGCATTTATCCGTTAATCCATTATTGGCATCAATAGTCGGCAGACAAACGTTGTCGAGGGTCTGGTACTGTAAGTAACATTTATGCATATGCTAGCCAAACGTCTAGCGGTAATGCCCTAAATGTGCCATTGATGTGATATGCTCTTTATTGCACTCTTCCAAACAAGAGGTTACACGCGTAACGCTGATCACGGCGCCGTGAATTTCGGTCTGAGAAATACAGTGGAGGCTGTAGAGGGGCGGAACCATCGCAATCGTTGTCCAGCAAAGGCAGCATCGACAGTAACCTCAACGGCTCCATCCGTCAGCAGCATGACCAGTATATCAACAGCAACGCCACTACCTCCGGCGTCTAGTGCGGTAAGCGGGATTCCGTCGATGTCGGATCTATCAGCGATAAATATGGAGTCGAGTTATACGCCAAAATCTCCAAGTAACAGTACCTCGAATAAGAAGAAAAAGAAAAAAGGTAAAGGAGGTCAAAATGCGACTGCAAGTGCCAACTCATCGCTTAATGAAGACCAGCACGTGAATGGCAACACGGCAACTTTAGAACATTACGAACTCAGCACGAACGGGTCAGTGAATATGCATGGCAATCCGAGTTTTGTGGACGAGTATGCTTCGGAGGACTACGAACCAGACGCCGAAACTTCGAAAAAATCGAAGAAAAAGAAGAAAAAGAAAAGTAATGCTAACAATAACATCAATAACAACAACAATAATAATAATACTACTACTATGGTAAACGGCAGCAACAAGAAGAACGATCGAATATGGAACACGAACACGAGCGAAGAGCGCGAGCGAATAAAGGACTTTTGGCTTAGTCTGGGCGAAGAGGAAAGGAGAAGTCTTGTCAAAGTGGAAAAGGAGGCAGTTCTTCGGAAGATGAAGGAGCAGCAGAAGCATAGTTGTAGTTGTTCGGTTTGTGGACGCAAACGAACTGCTATTGAGAAAGAGCTCGAAGTGCTCTACGACGCTTACTACGAGGAACTCGAGCAGTACGCAAATCATCAGCAAAAATACGGACCTGTTCCGCCACCATCTTTACAGCCAGCATATCCAAATCTGGGATCACATTCGCCGTCGGCACTTGTCAACGAACTGCAAGACGACGAAGACGATGAAGACGACCTAGACGACCTAGACGACGATGACTACTCTGAATCCGATCAACCTCCAGAACTGCTAAGTCACGATATTCCTCGCGACTTTTTCAATTTTGGTAACAGTCTCACAGTCCAAGGCGGAATATTAACTGTTGCGGACGACCTTCTCAAGAACGATGGCAAGAAATTCATTGAAATGATGGAACAGCTTGCTGAGAGACGAATGGCTCGCGAGGAGGAGGCACTTGCTGCTACCGAATATGATGATGACGACGACTACGACGACGAAGAGGATGACGAGGACTACGAAGATGATGAGGATGATGATGAAGCAGTAAGGATCACATTTTATTCCTTTCGAATGTATAGATGCTGATTGTGCTACAGGATTCCATGAGTGAAGAGCAACGAATGGAAGAAGGTCGACGCATGTTTCAAATCTTCGCAGCTCGGATGTTCGAACAACGTGTGCTCACGGCCTACCGCGAAAAAGTTTCTCAAGAGCGGCAACGAAAACTCTTGGAGGAGCTGGACGAAGAAAATCGGCTACGTGAAGAGCGCGAGATCAAAAAGGCCAAGGAAAAGGAAAAGAAGAAGGATAAGAAGCGACAACAAAAACAGGCCAAAGAAGAAGAGCGCCTTCGTCGTGAAGCTGAAAAGGCTGCGGAAGAGGCTGCTCACCGTGCTGAGGAACTTCGTAAAGCGGCAGAAGCCCGGAAAAGACGGGAAGAACAGCGTCTCAAGAAAGAAGCCGAACGCAAAGCGCAGGAAGAAGAGCGCATAAGAAAAGAGGAAGAGCGGCGAAGGCGGCAGCAAGAGGAGCGCGAGAGAGAGGCTGAACGCGAACGAAAGCGGAAGGCGCGCGAGGAGAATGAGCGCAAGAAAAAAGAAGAGCAAGCACGAAAGGAACGCGAGCAAAAGGAGCACAGAGAGCGTGAACTGCGTGACAAGCGCGAGAAAGAAGAGCAAGAACGTAAGGGGAAGCTTGAGGTTGAACGGAAACAACGGGAAGAGCAAGAGCGTTTCGAGACTCTCGCACGCCAGCAAAAAGAGAAGGAGATGCGAGATCGCGAGGTCAGGGAGCGGGAGGCTCGAGCGCGAAAAGAAGCTTTGCAGCGCGAGGTGTATGCAAGGCGGCTACAAGTGCAGCAGCAACAGATCCAGCAGCAGCTTCAGCAGCAACAACAGCAACAACAACAACAACAGCAACAACAACAACAACAACAGGAACAGCAACAACAACAACAACAACAACAACAACAACAACAACAACAACAACAACAACAACAACAACAACAACAACAACAACAACAACAACAACAACAACAGCAGCTTCAGCAGCTTCAGCAGCTTCAGCAGCAGCAAAGTCTTCTCCATCAGCAGGCGCAAGCTCACTCTCCGTTCGTTGCTGCTCCACTGCAAGCTATTCCCTCTGCAAAGCAAGCGCCCCTGTACGTGTCACCGTTGAACGCTTCCCCATCTGCACTACATGCTGCGACAACGTTCCCAATTCAGAAAACACCAACACCCTCACGGGCAGGTCTACCAACGGCTGCTCCTGGTTCTGCCGTTCCGCAATCTTCTACAACTCAGCTGACTCCGCGTACAGCTGCCGCTCCTTCATCAGCATCGCCTCTATCGCCTGCACTAAATGGACTTCCTGGTGTGCCATCATCAGAGTCTTTGTCGCAATCTGACGGTCAAATTCCTGCCAATTCGATCCCTTCGCGGCCGTCATTTGTTGGAGACTTTTCCTTAAGTCAGCAAGGATCGACGGCAGCGTCCGTATCACCTGTTCCTCTGGGACTATACGGGAATACCTTGGGTCAGAATGCCGGCTACCGCGCTTTTGCGTCACCTTTGTCCGCCAATTCGTTCTCGCCTATGACCCAGCAAGCTCGGCCTCAGGCTCTTCCACCGCAATCGCGGCAGTCTTTCGTTGGCTTGGACTTCAACCAGGGTACTCAGGCGAACGGATTACCGTCGTTTCCCTTTGGCGTGCCAAGCCGGACGGGCGCGACTCCTATTGGGCTGGCCTCCTCATCGATAGGCGGCGTTCCAGGTCTTTCAGTTCCATCCTCAGTTTCCTCCGTTCTAAGTAATGCAGTTGTGAGCGAAGGAGGGTCTCCAGCTACTGTTTCTGCGACCGCAATGCTCGATCGGCGACTATCTAGCAGCTTCGACGGTGTTAATAATGTTGGAATGTCGGCGATAAACGGGCCAACTCCAACTTCGCCAAAGTCAAAGCCTATTCAGCGACCTCATCCTATTCAGAGACCACCTAGTAACACGTCTCGCAGCGATGAGCCGCATAGCTCGTCTTCGTCTGCAAATGATGATCAAATATTGGCGTCGAACCCACATGTTATGGGTAGTCGCGCGCTACTTGACGAGGACGATATTCCTTTCTATCAACCTTCAGCACGCCCCGCCGCTCCTCGTGTGGCCGGAGAATCGCCATCGATCGGATCAAATGCTGGGGCAATTGCGGCAACGTTGCCTATAGGTTTAGGAGCTTCTCGTCCTTTGTTTGGTCAGTCCAATCTCTTCCCAGATCCATTCGCTACGAAGAAACCGTCTGAATCGTCGCCATTATTCGAAAATACTTGGACTATTGGAGGACTTGGTCTTGGTGGTACTAACGTTCCAGCAACCCCTTGGCTCAGTGGTATGTATATAGACGTTCGTCGTGCAGGCACAATTGTTCTGACATATATGCTAGGTTGGACGGATGGTTCGTCGAGTAATAAGAAGCCGTAGGAAGCATGTATTGTTGTTTCGACAATTTTTCCGTTAACATTTTGTTTGGCTAGTGCCGAACATCACGATGCGGCTGTTTATTGTTCATAGCTTTTGTTATTTGTTACGGCTTCGATTTTCTTGTTAGGGTATTTTATATATATATTCTCCATTTCAGTTTGGCATTTCTTTGTTATGGGTGTACCTTTGTTATCTCTGGCCGATGTCACATATATCATTTGTTGTCATTATTGCAGTGTTATCATTTTTTGCGGTTTGTCCTGGTTTGCCATTTTTTTAGCAAATTTGATCGTTTTTGCAAATTATACTGCATTCTTCCACAATAACCTGCAACTTCACTATATTTACAGAATCTAAGTAACCTGTGTACCACAGAACTAAAGTCGGTCGGCTTCTTCGCGCTTTCAAAACCCATGTGAAACCATGCAGTGCTGACTGTGTCCGCAACTACACAGTTCTCTTCCGCTTCGTCTCCTCTGCTGGAGGCTTCCATGTCGCATCCCAGATTCGCCGCGGCGGGGTCAAGGTGGGAATTCTGTACTCCATGGGAAATCGTATCGGAGACGGTTTCTCCATGGCACTCTCATACAAAACGTGGCTGGCCTTTTGCAATTCGTCGCAGGCGTGCTTCATCTTGTAATACTGTTTCTGAAGTTCAAGTCGTCGCTCCTCGCGCTTAGCTCGAACGATTAATTGCCATGCTCGGTGTACTGTTCTGTGGCGGAGTAAATCTTCATAAGACATCTTAATACGACGCGGTTGCTTCCGTCTCGGGCTGATTAAACTAAGCATATTAACTGCACAAGGTAGTGTTAGTGTCTCTCCTCCATCATTTCTTCCATATGCACCTACTTACCAATTTTCTGCTTCTGCTGCAGCTCGCCCCCGGCCCTGCTTCGTTTGCCACGAGTGAACGTTATTCCATTACAGGCCATCACGTCGATTGTGGCTTGTGGAGAGAAAGCTGACGCCGCAGGAGCGTTTGTCGCTCCCAGAACTGAACCATTTGCGAAGATAGTCCGCGTTCGCGTCCGAAGCATACGTGGAAGAAAGCTGCTTGCAAGGATCATCGTGTCAGTTGCATATGTTCCGTAATATCTCACACGCGTCGGTTCAACTCCTCGAAAGTTGCGTTCGTCAGTCAATAAACTGCAGTCAGCAATCTCCACTGACTATGGTAGCGTGGCTGGCTGACACGGGCAATCGATTGGTGACCTTAAATGTAAGTGTGGTCCTTGGTCCTCGATACGAATTTCGGAGTTCCATGCAAATTTTGAATCTCACTCGATGACCACCAGATGTGGAATAGGGTTCTACCTTCACAAAGTGTAAGTTATTAGTGAGTACAATGCTATCGAATATTTTGCGTGGATATTACAATTATAGACCTGTAACAAACACAGCAATTTCCATTGCAAGTCTCATCTTTATTTGTTGAAACAAAATTTGATGTGTACGTAGCCCCACATATACAACGCATACCTCGGAAAGAAGCATCACTACAGTGACTACAAACATTTTCAATAAATTTGCTTTATAAATAAATTTATTAATGAACTAATAAAATCCCAAATCACTTTGACTCCAACCGTCGATCACGAAGAAAGAGAATCAAAGAGGAAATATGAGGATATTCGCGTCAGTTGCCGGCAGTGCAATAGCAACGACACAATGCATTTGACCATAGGCAAGCCTAGAGGGCCAAATGCCAGAGACAAAAATAAGAGTAACAAATAAAGTCACAAATAGTGACATTTCAGTTGTTACACTGAAAAGAACAGATACTACACTTGATCTAAGCCAAAAGGCAAAGAGAGTTAAAAAAAAAGAAAAAAGGGAAAGCTTCGCTTTCGGCGGGCCGCGGCTCGCTTTATAGAGTCGTGGCATCAGGAGGGTTAGGGCATATGTCTCGCCCTATATAGGGTTTAGGCTGGGACACTTCATCATTGGCAAATATTTTTAGAGGGTTAACAGGCAAACAGGAGGGAGCCCGTGCGGCTGAAGAATTGTGTTTTAACTGTGTTCACGTTAGGTGGTAGTGGTCAGTTTATTACATATTAAACATTGTTCCATATTGGTGAAAGCAAATGTATTAACCATAATTTAATAGCTTAAAAGCCAATTCAGACTCCAACCTAAAAGATGGTTCATATTCAGCAAACCCGCCTGATGACAGAAATAACTCAAAATAATATCACGAGCAAGGCCGAGAAGAAACGTAGTGCATAGGTACTGATGGCGGTTGTATCATTTCAGAAGTTTTCCGTAGCCTAGAAGTATTACCAGCCATGTTGGAAGCTCTACTGTATGGAAACCATTCCGCGTTAAGTCCGGCTGCTAACATAAACAGTCTCGATCCTGGCAGTCGTTCTACTAGCCCGTTTCCAAATATAAATCTGATCCAAAGAAGTTAACGTTTGACATAACAACACACTAGAATTGTTAGAGATAAACCGACATAAACACGGCGATACCCAGTAAAGAATTAAACATCCACGCTGTAGCACATACGCCTAGTTTGATAATTGTGAGGTAGAGCTTGAGCTGCGCAATAACGTCCAGTGTGGTTTCATCAATGTCCGGGTGGCCCTTACGTCTTTTTGTGGTCCCTATGTAGTCACTTGACGTTATTTGCTGGTTGAGAGAAGTGGAATGGGAATCGAGTGGCTTTCGTTGCGCGTATCGACTAGCGTCATAAGACGAAACTCGAGAAGCCGACGGCGGCGTTTGCGGCAGCGCTGGCATTGGGACGTGGCATCCTTGGTAAGGAGCCGACAGCTGGTATTCTGGCATTGGCGGTAAGCTGATCGATGCACTGGGATCGTTCATGAACTTCTGTACATTCTTTGGATTATATGGTAGCAGAGCATTCTCTGCATTTGCGTCGATTAGAGCCTTGCCGACGGTCGGTATTGCAGAAACGTAATTGTCCTGTTTTATGGATTTTCCAAGGTCTGAGTATGCCTTATGTCGTTGCTTTCGTACAATAAGCTCACAGATGGGTCTGCTGCCATTATTTGGAGCTGTCGGCGAACCTGGCGACTGTACGATGTATGATGTACTCTTTGGCCCTTGTTGCTGGCAGTTCCTGAGTGTGAATGGAACGGAGTGGTGTCGAGGTGAACTAGGACTAAAAGCCATGTATGATATCGTTGTATTGTGAATATATGATATCAGCCGTTTGACAGTGTGGCAAACTAATAAGTTGGTGATTGCCAAATTAGCCGATAGGAACCGACCCTAGGAACATTGGCGTTTAGTGCAGAGCTCAGGGGTCTGGGGCGTGAAAGTTTCCACAATGTCCAAAAAAATATTTTGTCCCGTCACCTCAACTCTCACTTCTGTTGTCGTCCTACTTGAGCCGCCTCATCGACTTTGATTACTGCTTTACACGTGGCACTATTCAGACATGGCAACTGTCGACGCGTCTGGGCCGGCACCGGCCGAGGAAAAACACTCTGCAGACGAAGTCGAGTCCGACACCGAAGATTTTGAGGATTTGATAAGGGACAATGAACTCGAATCTGCGTCAGACTGGACGGCCGATGACGAAACCAGACCGGTTTGCCTTTATTGCGAAATTACATTCGACAATGCCGACGCCGTATGGGAGCACTGTGTCGTTGACCATGATTTCGATTTCAATAAGTTGAGACGAGGACTAGGTAAGATCACACCATTACTACGTCGGCAGCTAAATTTCTAAGGAATTCGCTTATTTTAGGTCTGGATTTTTTTGGAAAGCTGAAGCTTATCAATTATGTTCGTGCACAAGTTCAAGCAGGAATTCAGCCTGAATTGAATAGACCAGAGTTGTTTTTGGATGATAGCCAGTATTTGAAACCGACTATGCAGGATGACGCATTGCTTTTCGGAATTCAAGACGATGATTCTGAAGAGGCCGAAGAAGATCCGGATGTGATATATGAGAAAGAACAGCTTACAGAGGTTGCGCGAGAAAATGCCGAGAGGGTCAAGGTCTTGCAGTCGCAATTGAAGGAGCTTCAACTTCAATTCGATGAATATAAAGACATTGTTCGGACAGTTCTTAATCGAGATTTTGATTCCGATAGTGGAAGCGATGGTAGCGTCAGCAGTCGCAACAGTAGCCCTGAAAGACGGGCACGACCAGCGGTTAACGGTAAGGGCAAGAAGACCGCGAACAACGATGATCACTATTTCGAGTCGTATGCATACAACGACATTCACGAAATCATGCTCAAGGATAGCATAAGAACAGACTCTTACCGTGACTTTATTTATGATAACAAAGACATCTTCAAGGACAAGATTGTGCTTGACGTCGGATGCGGAACTGGCATTCTGTCCATGTTTGCCGCGAAAGCTGGCGCCAGAAAGGTTTATGCTGTCGATAACTCTGATATTATCGAGAAGGCAATCGCCAATGTTCACGAGAATGGGTTAGACAGGATCATTCAGTGCTACAGAGGAAAGATCGAAGAAATCAGACTTCCTGTCGCCAAGGTCGATATCATTGTATCTGAGTGGATGGTACGTCTTCCGGTATGTGGATAGTTTCGTATTGGTGCTAATAAATATGTTTAGGGATATGCTCTGCTATACGAAGCGATGTTGGATTCGGTGCTTGTTGCCAGAGACAAGTATCTTGCACCAGGAGGTCTAATGGTGCCGTCAGAAGTTCGACTATTGGTCGCCGGTCTCAGAGACACTGAGTTTATTAACGACAAGGTTAACTTCTGGAACGACATCTACGGTTTCAAGATGAGTGCCATGAAACCTCGAATTTACGATGATGTCCTCATCGAGAACTTCAAACCGTCATCAATAATTCACGCTGAGCCATACACCTTCCGTGTTCTTCCCTTACATGACGTTACTATTTCAGACCTCGAGTTCACGTCCCCCATTCGAGTACCAATACCCAATCAGCCGAACGCATTTGACGGCATTGTTGACGGCTTAGTGATCTACTTTGACAATTACTTTACTCGCTCTCACGACGAGGTCATTCCCGAAGACGCCAGAGCGGAGACATTTAGACCTGGAAACGGAAGCCTGGGGTTTACAACAGGTCCATGGGGCCCGAAGTACACGCACTGGCGTAGCGGAGCATTGCTGTTCAATAAACCGCTTCAAGTTCCGGCCGGCGTCGAAGAAATTACCGGAGCAATCACATACCAGAAGCGCAAGGCGAATCCTCGAGAACTGATCATTGGATTGGAGCTGACTGCTGGCGAGAAGAAGGTTGCTCAGTCGTACTTCATGAGGTAACATCGAATAGTTGGATGAGTATTTGATAGGCATACATTGTTTATAATATCTAGGCGGCGCATAAAAGTTCTTTATTTTAGTTGTGAATATTGTATGAAGTTGATAAATTAATTGGACTATACGCAACAATGAAGTTTCGTCAATAATAGTACATGCATATACTAAAAGTCATTACACTCTACATTTAAAGAACCGCGTTGCGCCCTCATAGACAAAGAAAAATGGATAATTGCTGCAATCAAACAGATAGAGGAATTGTGGTCTTCCAACAAAATCCCAATCATGAAAACCGACATAGATAACGAGCAAACAAACTTTTAATAACAAATCCAAACGAGAAGTAACACCGACACAAAGCTTGATAATACACAAAACTAGGATATCCTATGGCGATTCCATCAATTGGAAACACTCTTCAATCTCATCGTCGTCCAAGCACGAAATGTAGAGACAGCGCGACACGATATCCGGATTAGTCTGCAGTCGACCATTGTACGCTCGAGCGGAATTGACAAAGTAAAGTAGTTTCTTTATGATACTGGCAGATGTCCTAAAGCGCTCCACGTTGATGAGCTGTGATATATTCGACGTGTTGTTCTCGCGACGTGAGAGAGAAAACACGTCGTTTTCGTTGTCGCTGTCTTCATCCGAACTATATAGACTATCTCGAGCCAACTTCGGTTTCACATGCACAGGTCTCTCGGCGTTGAAAGTGAGGTCCGACAAGTATAATCCTACTCCATCCAGTTAATAACGGGCAAACAAGTCCATCAAAGCCAGTTAAATTGACTCATACCAATAAATGGAACACATCCTTTCGAAACATCAGATTTGTCCATTACTCGTCGAAGATTACGGAAATTCTTCAACGGCGAGGCCAATTCCTCCAAGCTCTGGAACAACGCAGCATCCCCAGGCGGAACATTTTGCCATGTAGTTTGTAATCTTTGCACTGTGGCGGACGCCAATGCGAGTGTCAGTTGCATAAATGTAGAATAATTCTGAAGCTCCCTGGTGTGCGCCGCAACGTGGATGAACTTGACGATAGTCCGCACGCGTTCCTCCAAGCCGCGCGTGAGCATGATCTCTGAGGTAACCCAAGACGTCATGAGATTGAACCGAGAAATAATGAGCTCCACACCTCGCACGTCCTTGACTGTGAGCAACGACAACCAATCCTGCACTGGAGCCACGTTTTGTTTCCATCGTAATTCTATAAGTTCCTTCCAATCCACCTCAGCTAAAGCGTCGCGATCAATAATAGTGAACTGCTCTGCAAGATCAATAGCGCGATACTTCAGAATAAATGGAAGATGAATACTAAGAGACACTGTGCTTGATGCACCGCTAACCATCGAATTGACACTGAGGCGGGAGAGTCGCTCACTGTATAAACTGAGACCACGCGACGGAGGTGTTGATTGATAGCTTCGAGGAAAAGGAGGACTCGATGGTGGCTGTGGTATCTCATGCGACGAAGCATCGTCGCTTACAGCCTCTAAACTGTAATCGAGAGCACTACCATCCAAAAACCAAGCATTGCGTTCGCTACCACGACGACCACGTCGAGGGGTGAAGCTTGCGAGGCGATCATCAAGAAGACTTTCTTCGATAATAGAACATGGATCCGCGTCCACGCTACCATCTCCTACAGAGAGCCGGTTGGGTCTATAATTTCCTTCTAATTTCTGAAGTGCAATGTCAACAGCATTCTCACTGTCATGTGAATCATCCGGTATTTCAGCCAGCTTCAAAATCTCCCTCGCGACATCTTCTGCAATTCCGGGAATGAGCATATTGGCGCTCTTAGACTGGCGGGTGCCTTCGAGCGGAGCAGATTCCTGTACTCTTTGGAGTGGACCCATAATTGGCGGTAAGCTGTATCTGGTAACGTTATCCCCATTAAAGCTTGTACCTCCTAACGAAGAAGAGGAAGTCCACTTGAAGTTTGTCGGCGATATATCCCGTCCGGCTTTCAAATCAGATTCGGCCGCACGACGTCGCAGACCCGGAAAGTTGTCTGCTAGTTGGATGGCACTCCCTAACGAGTCCGATGTCGACGAATGGGAAGGCGAGAACTCGGGAAAGTGCAGAATAGAACTTGGATTTGACACATCTGCACCGACTTGGCTTGCAACACTGCCAGATACTTCTACTTGGTCAAAACGAGAACGAGCACTGGGAAGTTCGCGAATAGCAGTTCGGTCCAAAGATTGACTTTGCACGGGACCGGCCAATTCCTGAGGTATGGAAACATAAGTTCCGGATCCTGACCTGTCGTGAAAATCAATTACCGTACCGCGCAAGCTCTTGATATCTGTATCATTGTGTGTTGTTCGAGTGGTCCTTGAAGGAGAACCTTGAAGCACAGAAGAGTAACCTGTCCGCACTCCTAAACCAAGCCCTCCTGGTACAACACTGCGTGAACTGCACTCTCGAGACACCGATGATCCAAATTCATCGGACGTTGCCATAAGCTGTTTGTGGTTATCTACCACACTGGCAGCTAAAATATCAATGCGGACGCCCATGTACTCCATTTGCTGCTCCGTATGAACCTTATTAATCTGACTCCCGTCCATAGTTTGCGTCGTGACTGCAAAATCCGGAACTGGTGGAATGCGTTCACCGATACCACGTTGATGGTTACCGAACATCCGTTTTCGCCAAGATTTGAGAATAACCTTTGGATAATTGTTAGAGAGGTTACCGCTAACATCGCGGCTTTCACTCGCGATATCGCTGTGTGAACTGATGATATCGCTGTCGCGACTTTGCGTGACTGGAGTCGGTGACGGAGGGATAATAGCATCGACAATAGATTGGTCATCAGTCGGAATATCAACAATTGCATCTGCTTTACCTCGAATTAAACCGCCCCACAGCAATCCGTGAGTTACCACTGGAGGCGTCCGAGGCTCATCAACTGACGCCGCAGATTCGTTACTTAAAGATGTTGAAGAGCGTGACGGTGCGCCTGATAATGACGGCTTTAGTCTCGTGGGTTGCTGTTGCTGGCTCATGTACAGCCCATTTCGTGGCAATATGGGAGAACTAGACTGCTCACGTAGTGGTTCAAGCTGAAAAGTGGCTGCGGCTGAATCCGGAATCGCATAACTTGCTGGTTTTGGCGATGTCTCGGACTGTAAAATGTTGATCTTGTTGTTACCTTCAAATACAACATCGCGGGAACCAATATTTCCACCAGGATGCAGCCGCTCGTCAAAACATCTGTCCGGCCTAAGCATGAGAACCTTGCTACTATAGACGCCGGCAGGCATGTCCCAATACAAACTGCACGTCCGGATCCAGCATCTCTTTAGTTCTCCAATCAACCGCCTGTCGCCTGAAGACGCCCGAACTTTTCCGTACTGCGAGAACTCGTTAATAGCAGCTACAAAGTCCTTCCGTAAACCTAATGACGGAACGAAGTCATCGGCGAAGTAATTGAGAATCCAGTGTCGGAGAGCGACAAATATCCGTAGTCTGATAACTCGACCTATATCGTCACTTCGGTTAACTGCCCACTTATATCGGGCTTTTAATAGCCGTAGCAATTCGTTGTCAGTCATAAACTGTCTATAGGAAATAAAAAAATCGGACAATAAATTGTAATCAAGAGATTCTGGTGATGTCATATGTATAATCAAACGAGCTGCGGTAATGCCTATTATGTCGCCTGCGGAATTGTACTCTACTGGTACGGCGGCAGCGGCCGCATCAGCGTCAATGACAGACGTCACGTGTGTGAGCGGCGCTGACGAAAATGGACGGGATGGAATGCTAAATCGAGAAGCAACGTTTGGAGTTGGAAAAGTCCAGTTATATGGGGATGATGAAGTGAAGGAATGACGAGGTGCGCCGGAACGCGAGCGTGACCCAGTAAATCCAGATAGCTTTGATCTAGGGGATTTCCATTGAATTGGAGACTTGCTGCCCCGATATTGGCGACCACGCGACTGTGGAGTGCTAGGCGCTTTTTGTTTGGCCACAGACTTCGGTGTTAATGGTGCAGCTCGTGGAGCAGCCTGCGATTTGGGATGCGATTGCGGCAGCAATTGTATAGGTGCGGATGGAGTCGATGGCCTCTCTGGCCCGGCTATAATGCTTGCTGTTGAATTTTTGATAAATTCGCTGCCGTTTGGTGGTCTCTTCACCGGCTCGTCCACTTCATACGGCATGCGTGCCGCATTCGGTCTACTTTCAGACGTCAGTTAGCCAAAATTAAATACTGGACAAAGCCATTAAAGCAAATACAAGCCCAAATTATGGTACGGGGTAGTTCTTGAGACACACACAGACACACAGACACGAATGCAATTATTTAGCGATCCTTCCCAAAACTCGAATCTCCCACAACCGGACGTCAAACGATGCTTAGAAATACACACCTGTTACCTGTATGATTGGCTGACCTAGCGCTTTGGATACTCAATACATCAGGTCGCGAAGAAGAAAGCGAGCCAGTGTAGGAGTCCTGGCGTTCGCTTTGGCGGCTGGGAAGGATGATTCCTGACAACATTAGCGAATTACAGGAAACAAAACAAAAGTCGCTAATTGGGTACTCTTGATAAGTGAACATACCCTCTTCTGTGTCCATGGAGATGAGCTCACGCAGACGTGCAATAATCACAGTTCTTCCCAAAGATAGGTAAGCAGTCGATAATTCATAACACGTGCTTGAAAACTAAGCTAGGGATGAAGCCACGAGATGGCCAAACCATCACGGACGGAGCCACCAATCGATACCCAGAACGTGTGTGCAGTCCCGCGAGTTCAAGAACGACGTATGGCGTAAAGTATTTCAATGAGGTCGAGAATGTAGCCGTGAATATGCGGATTCGAGCTTCTGTAGGAATGTTAAACAATTGAGGCGCGTACAAAAAGTTGGTTGGTTCACAAGCTACAAGCCCCTTGTTTACTTACGCATATCAATATCCCGTGTCATGCACGCGTTCTAAATCTTCCCAACGTCGCATGGGACTTTGGACATTTGGCAATGATGCACTTCTATCTCATCAGTGGGCATCTGACGGCTGATGGCCACGTCGCTGTAGAGCGTGACGATTACGGTTCGCGGATTACGTCTATAGACAGAAATGATGGAGTCACAGAGGGGTCTCACTGAGAGTATTCGAAATATCTGGTGGACTATGATATTCGCATTTTACACATTCGCAATTCGTGGCTTGACACAAACATTACAACTTGTATCTGGACCCATAAGTGAAGACGTGAGCAGAGTGTAGATAACAATTAGGATGTAGCGCCGGGTGGCATATTGTGCAATGACAAGTCGATATAGGACTAGATGCGCATCTAGCTGTGTATTGCATTCCTACCGAAGACATGCTGATTGAACCTCCGTGTGCACGCTACGGGACGACGCGCGCCCGCAGATTACAGCTGGCAAGATGACGGAGACGGACACATAAGGCAGAATCCTGGCAAAATATTACGCTCTTCGACAGTAATACATGGCTAACTCGATTAGCTATAAACCGATATCCCCGAAAGACGATTTGTTTCCCTCGGCTAATGTTAGAAAATCTATTTCAACAAAACGCTAACCTCGCTAAGCCAATACGAAGTGGCTGTAGACCTTGTGTCAGCGTAGAGCGATTCTACTGAAGCTCTGAAGGAGTTGCTCAAATTCCATATGGAACTCCTGCGGCTTGGGGACTACGGATACTTATTTGCGGGAATGGAGGATGACCACAGCGAGATAGGCTCATAGGCTCAGCAGTAATGAGTATATAACGAGCTTCGGACTTCGTATTGCGTCCTGTGGGTGGATGGAGTAGCAAGTTAAGAATATACATGCATAGAGAGGAGCGCAGTGATACCATCTCTGTCTCGCTCGTCGACAGTCGACTTTAGCTAGCGTGAGCTAGCTTTCGCCTGGCAGGTACTGCCTCTTACAGCAGCCGCTGCTAACAGTTCGGCGGTACCTGCAAGTCCCACTGTCGGGCTCGCTGTAAACAAACACTCCCAGCTTGACCGTTCTAGTTCGCAGTACTTTCCACCCTTCATATAATCTGAATACTGGTGCAGATCAGCTAGCGCTATTACACTGCAAAATAATACGTGCTTCGTATTGCACGGTTTGCCTCGCTCACAGCCTCCCACAGCCTCCCATCACGGCTCCCATTCTTCCCGCTGTCTTCATCCCAGAGCGCTCGCCCAGTCCGCCGGCCGCGTCTCAACATGGCGTTCCTGTTCTCGCGCTCGAGCCGCCAGAAGTCACCTCAGGAACTGGCACGATCATTAAAAGAATCACTCCAAAGACTTGAACATGTTGTCGAGAAGAAAAAGGTCCGTTGCATTGGGTTTAGAGATCTTGCCATCATCGATCCGTCGCTGACAGTGTCTTCGTCATCATACTAACTACCGGACAGGTCTTTGAAGAGATATCACGGACAGTCGGACAAATTAAAATAATTCTCCATGGCGATGGCAATTCAGACCCTTCGCCGGACAGCATAGCTCTATTCGCCCAAGAGGCCTACTCAATTGACCTCCAATTCTACGTCATATCCAGCCTTCCACGGCTAGATTTCGAAATGCGGAAAGACTCCACTAATATATTTACCACGCTACTTCAGCGGCAAATTGGCCAGCGCTTTCCAACCGTCGAGCATCTCAGCACACGCGAAAAGATTATAGCTTTGCTGGTTAAAGGGTATTTGACTAAACCCTCCCCAGCCACGCGCGGCCCCAGTTAACTATTCAACAGATATGAACAGCCTGATATTGCGCTAAATTGCGGCCAAATGCTTCGAGAATGCATCAAGCATGAACAACTGGCAAAAATAGTATTGTCCAGCAGTCTTTTCTGGAACTTCTTTGACTATGTCCAGTTACCCGCATTCGAGACTGCTAGCGACGCTTTCTCCACTTTTAAGGTATCGTTCCATCATCTCCTTCGTCGCTAAAGCTTACGGATTTGCGGAGATAGCTTAAATTACTTTTGTGTAACGTATTCTAACACTTGGACAGGATCTACTCACCCGCCACAAAGCGCTGGCGCTGGAACTGCTCACTTCAGTCACTGACAAATTCTTTGAGAAGTTCAATGGTTTATTGGTTTCATCGAATTACGTTACAAAGCGGCAATCGATCAAGCTACTAGGCGAAATATTACTAGACAGGACGAATTACGTTGTTATGACTGCCTATATCGACTCCCCGGAACATCTGAAACTGATTATGAATATGTTACGCGACAAGAGCAAAAATATTCAGTACGAGTCCTTCCACGTATTCAAGGTTAGTTATGTAAGTGAAGAGGCCACTTATGCTGTGAGCTGACACTCACTAGGTCTTTGTGGCTAATCCGAACAAATCAAAGCCCGTTCTGGATATTTTAATTAAAAATCAGGACAAGCTACTGGTATTTCTTCCTGATTTTCATAGTGATAGAACAAGTGCGTGGCTATTTTGTTTGTCATCTGAAACTAGCTAACAGCGATAAGACGATGAGCAGTTCAACGATGAAAAGCAGTTTCTTATAAGGCAAATCGCCGATCTGAAGCCAGATGCTCTACGGAGTTGATCTGTCGTTACCCGAACAGAAGCAGGTTCCCACATTGTCATCTCATGTAAACTGTCCCAACAAACCGCGGCCAACGCTCCTGATCCTCTGACCAAAGCCACCAGATGAGCTAACATTAAATTTATGATCACATCCACAAAATCTACACTTCGGCCAAGAGGGGTTTTGTTATGACAAGAGCTGGTTATATGTAGTCATGATGACTTCTATGTCAAAACTGTTGAAGGGTTTTCAGGACTTGTTCGTATCTTCCTTGTAGTGTTGTTCATATTTGTCTCTAATTCTTGCATTGCGTTTTGGCGCTTTAGATATATAATTTATATTTAGCAAGCATATAATTGACAGTAGGACCATTAGGCTTTTCGCTAACGCACGAGTTTTCGAAGTTCGACGGTGAAGCTCTCGCCGATATCGGCGACTATATACCCTGTACTCTGTAATACACACTCTGAAGCCTATTTTTGCTTCGCATCAGAGATTACAGGTGCTGCAGTACCGCATACTCCTCGGATATGAACATCATATGTAGTTGAGAGGGTGCTCTATTACAATGATCCCGGATTTGAAGTTGGATCGGCATATGCCGCCATCGTTCTATTCGGGTCTTCAGTGGTCACCTGACGGCAGGCTGGCCGTGACGTGTACGAAGAACACGGCTGGAAGTACATCAATCCTATCTGGATTCGAGTTGCTTACTCCTGTTATCGCGAAGCAATGGCGGAAACAAGATAATAATGATCAGAGAAATGGAGAGGAGAATAAGAATATAAAGCTAGAATATCACAGCGAGGTATCGTGGGCCGAAGGAATAAGACCCCGGTCACGACGTTGGAAGAATTGTGTTCGCGATGGTATATATCTAGATCAACGGCAATGACGCCACACATAGCTAATTAGCGAGCTTAGACATATCGAATATTACGGAATCGAATGCAGATGGAGCTACAGATGTCACTATTACTGACATTATATGGTCTCCGTTGCGGACTTCAATTACCGGTGGATGCTTACTGGCTGTACTCACATCGTCGCTGGACGCAGTAATATTTATTCCGCCTGAGAATGAAGCAGATATCTCTAGGAGACCTTGGCGAATTGGTTGGGTACTGAGTAACATTATTGGCGAGATTGAAAATGTGCCTCCTTCTGTTGACGATGACGCTGAATTTGGTACACCAGTAGGCGACAAGAAAGTTTTGGAGCGATTACGGATTCACTGTATGTCATGCTTATTCACTTGAATGTATTGAATGTATTATCGTTGACAGAAATAGCTATTGCTTGGTCTGCAGCTATAGGGACGCTTGACGAGCATAACCGGGCGATGTCTCTACTGGCGACTGGAAATGAACATGGCGAAATCTATCTCTGGAGGTATTTACTTCACATCTGATCCGCTTACGGAATCATTAATTGACTATATTGCAGGGTACAAGAAGGCTCACTTCCCGAGATATTGGGAACGGTAGCTTTGTCTACCGGTTGGATCACTAACCTGAAGTTTTCACCTCCAGTCCAGTCTAAGACGCAGTGTGGCTCTATTACAATTTATTTGGCAGCAACGACCTCTGGCAACGAGTTGTATATACTCCCTATTCATACTACATCTGGCACGTCGATAGCTGTAAGGTTCGATCCATCTCACTTGGTATCCAGTGGACCAACGTCATTTAATAATATCACATGGCATCCTCAATCGAATGATATACTGTTGTGCGTTGCTGTCCGTCCTCGAAGAGCAGTCCTTACCACAGTACAACCCGATATAAATGCGCTCAAAGCAATATCACGTTCCCAATCCATTTTTGTTCCAGCGGTCGGTGTTCTGTTCCAATCACCAGATCCCACCCGGACACAAATTACAATACTATCGATGCTCGGCGACGTCGCTACTATTGAATACTGTATCGATAACGTTAATCCTCCACTTGACGTCTTATCTGCACGACTGATCAAGATACTCGAAGCGCGATCAAGAGCATATCTTGCAATCCAAGATCCAATAGATCACGTCAAAACTACAGAGACAAGAATTACAGGTGTATCGACAGACACTTTCCAAAATGCGACAATTATGTACACTATCACCCCGGCCAATCGACTGCGATATCCAATCACCTCGCAGCAATGGAGTAGACTAGCATTCGTGAACACAGCGCCCGTCGACCAGTTTTGGGAACTAGTCGAAGCAGAGATAAAAGCCGGTCATTCAATATCACCCCGTGCAGTGTTTTGGGGAGCTAAGATTGCTTCTTTAAGTCAATCCGGTGAAACAGAGGAAGAATGGGTACGCAAATCACTCGCCATCGTGGAAAATAAAGTTGTTTCTGAATCTAGCAGTAATAATCCAGTTGACTTGAAAACCATGATGTATTCATCCGCTTCGAGTATTTGGAGACGTATTTTGACTTGTTTGTATGATTGGGCGCTGTCATTTGGTATCGGAACTGAGGAGCAAAAGAATGCTGCGGTGGAGAATATACTCCAAATTCGAATTTGTCTTTCCCAAGTTATTCTCAGGCAATTCCTGACAATTGACAAAGAACTACGATCTACGGATCCTGTGTCGGCAGGAGTTGTGTACCAATTCGCTCGGTATCTTGCGATTGTCGCGGCGAAAAGTGTTACCGGACGACAAGATCTAGTCAACTTAGCTGTTCGCGTTCTTCGACGAATACAAGCGCATGGATATGCAGTACAAGAAGCGATTGGTAATTTCCAGAAGGAAGAAGATCAGATAATGAGGGACATTGGTATATCCGGAGTTGTATCAGACACTGACGAAGATGGAGTAACAAACAGACCTCAAGAGTGCGAAATAGAGGCGAAATGCGTGGCTTGCGGAAGTCTTGTCGAAGTTAAATTTGACAACGATGCTGTAACGGCTGTTTGTCACGGACGTGGACACGTATGGGGTAAGCTTTAGTTCGTTAATCTTACCAATGGATGCTGATTGTTCGTAGAAACTTGCTCGCTGACACTTTTACCGTTAATGGATCTGCATCAACGACGCTGTAATTTATGTAGCAGAAAGTATATGTCTAAAAGCTACCCGTCGTCGAGCCAGGACGGATTGATAGGTCAAATCTTACAAGCCAGTGAAGTATGTGTTTTCTGTGGAGAAACTGTGTACGTTATGTAGTGTATTTTACGTATGATGTATACTAGTGAGATATATATAGGTGTAGTAGGGGGTCCGTATTAATTGAGTCTCTTAAACAACAGGTGCAGCACACTAAAAGCCAGAGTTGGGTGATAACTTCGGGAAACAATACCTAGACAGGAAGAGGCCATAGCGAAAGCACACAGAAACTGTCAGATATTGCCAGAACAAATTCAAAAAAACATAAGAAACCCGCAAAAATTTGATCCTATACATATCAATGGGCCCTGACTGAAGAATTGAAGTGACACAGAATATTGCTAAACCGGGTTCAGTCTGGTTTTGTTTTGCGCAACAGGGCAATCATTTAATGCCCATTGTGTCTTCATAGAAATGAATGCAGTAGTCAGTGCAACTATAGGGTCAATCAGAGTGTCGTCAATTAACAGCTCGTAATTCAACTGATGCCTGCGTAGCGGCTTTGCTTGCGCAACGACGTGCCTCACCTCATTCTCCTTTCCACCATAATTAGTTACGCGCTCTAATCTTCGCGTACTGGTTGCCCAGTGATAGGGAGCACCATCATTCGTGTAAAACACATTGTAGTTGTCAAATATAGTGCTCTTCCGTGTGATCTTGCGACGGCCCAGTTCCTCTGCTGCTCGACCGTAGTGATATTCGATCGTATGGCCGCGATGGTTTGGACCCCACCATGCAGTAGACTTCCTAAATCGTATAGTGGCAAGGAGCTCCCGCTGGGGGTAACTATACATCATCCATACCCCTCTCTTGTACCGTTCGAATGTATATAGAAGGGCATCCTCAGCAGACAGTACATTGTGGACATGTTCCCGCTGCCACCACATGCGTACCTGCGCACGTCTACGCGCAACCTTCGGTGGTTCCGGCTGTCTGACATTCAAATGTGGACGAAAGATTGAAATCTGCGTGCGTAGACCATGGAGATGCTGGCGCCATACATAAAAATGCTTCGAATGAAGCAACCGTGGTTGCTGCGGAATTACTTGGTTCATGACATCCGGGATAGGCTCAGGAGAAGCTTCTTGCAGAACTTGTTCCGCTTCGGCAATTTCTGGAGGACGTTCGAGATTAGTTGGAATACGAACCATTTGGACAGAGCGAATGATGTAATAGGCCTTCGCATGCGATAAGTCCAGATCACGACGCTTTGGCGGACGCGAGCGTCTGTTTTTGATAGCGTTGAACAGCCTTGACAGGGAAGCGACGACAGAGACGCCAGAGCCAGCGACGGACAAACCGGCTTCGAGGGAGCCGATATCGAGCGGGACAGTGGCCAAGAGGCCATAAAGAGCGGCTGCCGAGGGCAATAAAACCATGATTGGCAAGCAAAGCCGTTTCAATGCTTTCGTAAATAATTTGTACTGGCCGGAGGCGATAGCAGCGGCCAACCGTATCGGGCTGACACGGAACGCTAAGCAGTGTTGAAGTCCGGGCCAACGCAGAAGACCGAGAAGATGGCCCCGGGTGCCGCTTTCGTTGTGGGACTGAGAACCGGAGACAAAAATGGTTGCATAAATATCGCGTCGGTCGAGTCGAGCGCCAACGCCGCATCGCAAATCTGACTCAAAGCATTCAAAGTTAGTCGCCCCTATTTTTATCGGCGTAAAATTATTTCCGGGGCTCTGGGCTCGGCCTGATTAAATTTCTTCCGTTTATTAGCGTCCCCACTGCTCACCGTGTACAGCACAAGCAATGCCAATCACAGTTATAGATCAAGTCCAGTTTGACGCCGAGGTTCGGTCGCGGTATTCAGGTTTGTCGTTCTATTTATCTAGAATTGGATCACGTTTGTGTGACTGCGCTCAAGGATCAATTTAAGCCTCACACTTTCATTTCATAGACGTTATCGGCTCGAAGCTCGGAGGCAAAGTCATCTCCAGCTCTGATGAATTCTTCGCAGAGGCCGCGAATCTATTGGCTCCTAAGCCTCCAATTCGCGATAAAGGCAGATTCACATACAATGGTGCCTGGTACGATGGGTATGTACCATGACCCGGCATCGAGCACGTTTGGACCAGAACTGACTGTGGCTTTGCAGATGGGAGACTCGACGACACAACCCTGAGCCTGCTGACTGGGTAATCATTAAGCTTGGTGTCGCTTCTGCCAGAATCATTGGCTGTGAAATCGATACTGCTTTTTTTGATGGCAACCATGCCCCTGAAATCGACGTCGATGGTGCGTTTGTTCCAGACGACGGCGTTCCAAATGCCAATACTAAGGTAGGAATTTTATATTGAGAATTTACCTCCATCTCGCTAATTATGCGTTTAGTGGTCTGCTATCATTGATAAAACCCCTTGTGGTCCGTCACAACGCCAGTTCTTCGTTCGAACAGACGGGTTAACCTCAGAATTCTACAACTATGTCCGCCTGAACATGTACCCAGATGGAGGTATCGCCAGATTTAGATTGTACGGTACTCCAGTCCCTGTCTTCCCGACTGCTCTCACGACAGTTGTTGACCTCGCGCATGTCTCGTCTGGTGGTGTCGCAATCGCATGCTCTGACGAACACTTTGGTACAGTCGATAACCTCCTACTTCCTGGCCGGGGTGTCGATATGGGTGACGGATGGGAGACTACTCGATCGCGTTTCCCGGGCCATGAGGACTGGGTCATTGTTCGTCTTGGTGCTCGGGGTATAATCGAGAAAGTCGTCGTCGACACAGCTTTTTTCAGGGGCAACTTCCCTGACAAGATCCGAGTTGAAGTCCTTGACACTGCAGATGATGCCGCTGCCTTGAGCTCTGACGCCGCCTGGAAGGTGATCGTCCCAGACCAGAAAGCCAAGGCTGATTACGAGCACGAGTATATAATCAACGACGGTGTTTTGATTAATGTCGAGGAGCCCGTCACGTATGTCAAGCTCTGCATGATTCCTGATGGTGGTATCAAGCGGCTTCGTGTTTTCGCCAGACGGGTGTAGTCGTAAGGGCGTTAGATTTGGGAAATACCGTGTAGAGGACAATCTTAATAACTTACCGTCCATAATCAAAGTACTTGTAATACAGAAACGCACGAGCATGATTAATGAGAACTTTCTATTTTAGAAATAATAAACAAATTCGCAATCTGAAGCTTAACTCCGAGTCGATGCAAGCCCATTTTAATGTACAGTCTCTTCCATATTGATTCCTTCTTCGTCATCGTCCTCATCTATTTCTACTGCTTGAACGTTGCCGAAAAAGTCAGTAATAGGGACTTCTGATAAATTACGGTTGTATAAATCCGTACGAACACCAGCATGTGAATGAATCTTAACTGGATCATAAGAATCAAACAGGTCCTTCATCATGAGCTCGGATCCCTTATCAACCTTTTCCAAAAACTCAAGGTTATAGTACGTGAATCTGTCAATAACAGCCACCCCTACATCACTATCAGCATGATGTGAGTACGACGACTCATCGAGCTCAGATGATCCAACGGCAAGGATATTCGGCGAGTAGAATTTCGAATACATCGTGTTTGCTTGACAAGTGTCAATCATGAAAAGAATCTCATGATACCTCTTCGTTTCCCACATCTGCGCGAACGCGTCCGCAATATCAAATGCCGAAACTTCTTCCGCGTCTTGGAACTTTAGGAACTCATTACCTCCATGACCAGTGAGATAGATGAAGATATTCGAGTTTTCATCAGTAAGAAGTCGTTTAGAGCGCGGAGTCGTCCTGCGGTCAACTTTATCAGTCAAAACTCGTAAAAACGTGTCGACAGTAACTTCGTAGCCGCGGTAGTCGACTTCGATATTGTTCGAATACAAATCCAGTGCGCGATCAGCGTTGTTGTACACTGTACCAGGAAATGCATTACGAGGATTGCAGGCAACATCGTCCGCTAGCATTAATATGATCTGCGAGTCTGGAATACCAAGGCGTTTTACCGTCCGGTACATACTGAGAGCGTTCGCTAGGTGGCGGTAGTTGAACCAAAATCTCGAGGTCGAAACAAGGACAGCTATTAACAATGAGTGAGATGTCATTATGGACAAGCATTGACACACTACAGTGACTCACCCCAATTATTTGCGTGCTTTCCTGTAGCACCACCTCTCGCTTCTAGTTGATCAGATAGAAACCGCTGAAGGGTCTCATTATCGAACGCCGGCTCCTCATGTCCCTTGACTCCCTTCGAACTCAGCACTAAACATGCGGCAAGAGCTAGTAACAATATTCGTAGCAGTTCATTCATTTGTGAACCCACCGTAGGAATCAGTAAGTCGAGTAGTGACTGTGAAGCCACTGGTTACTCGTATGGTGTTCAAGATTTGAAATCAACTTTGGAATCTAGGGAACAAAAAAACCTAACCCGATAAGCTTACTTCACTGTTTTGGCAGCCCGTACTAACTGCTCCACTATTAAAACTTGCCGGAACTTGTTGCAGGATGACCCAAAAATGGGTCGTCCCAACTATGTGAAAAGGGCGGTCTACTCCTTTATGAAGACTAGGTATTCTGTCGACAAGAAATATATACAATAGCACTGATTACATGATAAGGTTTCCAAAAGCATATAGATCCTCCAAATTTCTCCAGCGAGCCGTATTTACCCCAACCTGTAAAACCGAATAGACCTGAACCCAAAACAGTGATATCCACCATTACACCATAAAATGCCATCCTTTATTTGTAAATTAAGAACCCGGATGTACGTCAAATACCTGACCATCATACACTACCACCGGATCGTTTTCCACCGCCGCCAACCAACCCCGCCATTTCCAACAGAGCTCGCGATTCCTCAATATCCTTTGGAAGATTAACAGTTTTCCGACGTAGAGCTTCTCTTTCTTCCCATGCCCAAAGCCTAGCTTGCTCTCTCAATACCTCATCAGCACCACAGCCCCAAACCTCTAACTCCGTAATCGCAAATCGATCTTCAAATTCGACCCGTTCACGGATCTGGCTTGACCTAAAAGTCTCTGACCCGATATGCCTAAACACACCAAACTCAAGAGCATGCTCTAAAGTCAACGATAAGTCGCCGAATGCATACTGCGGAGCACCATGATTTTGATGCGAATGTTGCTTAGGCGGCAAATTCCCAAATCCTAGGCCAAGGGTCTTCGAGAAATACACGTAGTTTCCATTATATCCAGTCGATCGGAACATATCCTGAACAGGCTCTAGCTGAAAAAGAGCCGTAGAGTTGTCGCCAAAACATTCTTTGTGTGAAATCTTCCAAGGTGTACTAACAACGGCGCCATAAGTTACTTTGCCATTTCGCTTGGTGACCAGGCTAGTGCTGCTGCCATATCGGATAGGCGGTAACAGATCCGAAAACGCACGTTCTCTTGCCCCTTTCGGTTCAGGAGCAAGGATATAACCCGAAATAAGGACGATAGTGGGTGCATTCCACTTGAACACTTTCTGCTCGAAAGAACCCATGCTGAATCCAGCTTCTGATCCCACATATAACTTCTTCAGACCGCCGTACAACTGAAAACTATTGATATCCATGAATGTAGCCAATTGGGCAATCATGGTGGCATTCATAAGTTTCGTAGGCTCGGGCAACCGAGATGGAGCCATGAGCAACTTAGACGGGGTTAAGATCATCGCACTTCCGCTATCTTCATTCAGTTCTTCCAGACCGTCGTGGTCTTTTGGTGAAGCAAATGGGTGATCCACTGGTGGCGATCCTACCACTGCTGGAATTGCAATCAATGGAGGCTGCTGAGTTTCTATTGAACTTGGCGTAATACGTTGATTGAACAGGAAATGTTCGAACAGAACTGCCAACCCGTCAAATGCAAATGGCTGTAAAGTTCAAGTTAGCTAGTGCTTCATTGGAGAAATAAATGCAATCCTCACCATGACAGATTTTATGGCAGTGTAGAATCGGGAGTAACTAATTCCAGTCTCCAGAACAGAGTCGTGATCCGTGGGATTACCTAACACCCAGTTTGGATCAAAAGATTGCGTCATGCTTTTTGCAATGGACCTATATCTGCCAATAGCAGGCTCTGCGAAATGATCTGAGTATGTCGAAATGGGTTCTTGAGGTAGCAACGGCCCAATCGCAAGAAGGAGCTGAAAGATGTGATATAGAGACGTGGGAGAAATTCGTAATAACTCGATATCAATATTGTCGTACGACTTGATTAAGTCTAAATCATACCAGTTCGATACATTTTCGAGGTCAATATTGAGAAATTCTTCATCAATGTCTGTATCCGACGACCCAATAGACACTGATGAGCTAGACACGCTGCCCGACAAATTTGTAAGGTTAGCCAACGCTGTGAACTTTTTCGCCCAAAATCCCATTTTCTCGTCGTCTGACCCCGTCCGAGATTTCTCTTGCGTCTGCAACTCTTCCGATATTCGCTCTTGTTCCTGACTGGATCTGGAAGCTTTTTTCTCTTTGAACTCCTTGTCGTCCGCAAGAACTTCTTCATAGTACGCTACTGCGCAGAAAAGGAGTTTCAGAAAATCGTAGTCACCTGTTAGGACACCTTTGTATCGACCGGTGAATAGGACGACAACTTTTACCACGTTCTCGAATGTGAGAGTCGTCGGTGCGACTTGGGAAAATGTGAGCGGGGGATGTCGTGGGCGAAGGAACGGAAACGTGCACAAGTAATGCACCATCGCGTAGAGTATTCTCCCGGATTCAGCAGTAGTCTCTGGGATCCCTAAAAATTTGATACTGCACAATTGTCAGTAAGTCGTCAATTCATGCGAAATTGCGAGTATCCTTACAAATCTTCCTCAGTCCAGTAGTACACTCCATCGAAAACCTTGCCGTTGCGTCGGAAAATGTCCTTGGTGAGTACAAATCAGTTTACGCATACTAGACAAGCGAAAAAATCACGGCCGATACCTTAATTGCCCACAATTCAATACCAGAGAACTGAGACCCGCATTTGGTCGCAAATTTGTGCGAAATTTCCTGAGGAGTGAATTTCTTCATCCCACGCTGACCACTTTGCACCTGTCCCATGTCTATCTAATCATCTATCCTCGCGGGGTCAGAATCCGTGAGACTGCGCAGTATAACTTCATCAGCATTCGCTCATTCGGTTACAATTGGCAATCACCTAAATAACATACGTTAGATTTCGCTGTAGAGGCCGATTTTCCGTGACTCAGGCTCCGGCGCCAGGCTCCGTCCTGTAGGATTATGGCATCCGTTAGACACAGGCTCCAGATATGGTAATGACGAGCACAACTCCGGGCACACTCGTGGCATATGCGAGACAGTTATGCAGGCTTGTACGATATCGTGTCTGTGTCTCACACTGTTCAAACTTTATTGTGGCCGGGTAACAGTTTCAGCCGCACAATGGTTAAGGGCTCGCGTGTGGGTTGTTTGTTCCGCAGAAAACTCACGGGAGTAAAGGTGGACAGCCGTGCTGACAATCAGTAAATGCTAGATCTTCTAGTTGCTTCTGAGGCATTAGTCGATCCGATTGTCCAAATCCATAGTTACACATAATACGCTTTAGCTTATTGCCAAAGCAAGCTCTATCCTACTTTTCGACCGCTGGGATCATCTGCATTCGTCGTTTCGCATCAAGCCGTTCAATTTATGCTCTATGCGTTATCATCATGGCAAGTGCGGAGTTAGCCTTGGTTAACAAGGTCGAAATGAGAATTGCTTTAGCGAATACGGATGAGAAGTTAGAATCACTTCTTAAAGTATACCTAGCACCATTATTATTGAAATTGGCGTCCCCGCATGAAGAGGTTCGCAGTAAAGTGGTCTCGATATGTAATCACATCAACACGCGTATCAAATCCAAGTAAGTAATGAAAGTGACAAATTACTATATTTGTACTCATGCTTGATGACAGTACAATTTGTTTACCGGCAGAGTCTTTACTTGCGCAATTCAGGAATCCCAACGTCGAGTCTGATAGCATCCTGATGCGCAACTTCTGCCTTATGTACATACAGATAGCGGTCGATCGATTGAGTCCAGAGGTATGGGCAGCCAACTTATATGAATGCGCTAAGACTAATTGTGTAGCAACAAAATGATATTCTACCCCAGGTGATCGAAGGTATCTCGAGTTATGAGAGACCGTTTCAAAAGTCATTGTTTGCCATTGTGTTGAAGTTGCTACCGCAGTGGAATGCCCCCGAACGAGGATCAAAGGGCGAAGATTCCCTTCGATCGAAATTTGGATTTGACAAATCCGAAGCAGACTCCCAGTTTCTATCCACACACTTTACTGCAGTCATGCTGTTAAACTTGTCAGTTTTCTCTACTGCAGTAGAAATGACTGCGCTATCTTGTCCTGGACTTTCTCCTTCAGAGTTTGAATTTATCACGTCGAATTCCAAAGAGACTATCGCACCAGTCCAGCTCATGCAAATGAAACGCGCCATTTTCAAGTTCATTGCAGGTGCTTTCACTGATCACGAGAAGTTTTGGCCCTGTCTTGCTGGCTCACAGGACAATATCTCAGAGATTTACGGTTCTGCGGAAGATTTATTGCGGAAGATAACAATTGACTATGAGCGCGAGGAAATTGTTAGTGGACTATATGAGCTTTTCCTCGGGAAGGATGGGGCACCGCCTGTTACAGCGAGATTCAGGACTCGTATTCTTCAATTATTAAGCAAAAGTAGCCGTGCAGCAAATTCTCTACCTCAAATGGTTCAAGTTATTGAAGCCGGAATACGATCTGACTTTCCTAAATTGAGGATGGCAGCTATTGAATTTGTTCACTGGACCGCAAAAATCGCGTCTACAGACGTCCTCGTTCCTATCGCTGCAAATATAGCGAAGAATCTGCAATCATGGATCCAAACGTCAGGATGGCCCATAGCTCGCACAAGTAACGTTCAAGAACGAACTCTGAGAGGTTTCGCTTACGAAGCTATCGGATCTTTGGCGAAACGAGTGCCAGATATTATCAGTCACAATCTCGACGTCATTGTGTTTTTATTTTCCAGTTTGAAGGATGAGCATCCCGACATGAGAAATTCTGTCCACGCGTCGCTCAGCAGTCTGATTCCAGTCTTAAATCAATTTGATAAGGACACTCTTCAAAATCTTAGAGAATTATTGCTAAAGCAGATGAATCTCGGTCCTGAGTATCCGAATTGCCAATACTTGGCTCTTAGATATTGTATTAGCGCTCTGCCATTTAGCGACCCTGCTGCAAGATACATATGTATCTTAGGTCTTGACCCCACAAATAGAGCCGATATCGTGGCAGAGGCCAAGAAAGGTAAATTGTGTTTTAAGCTGTGTTTTAGAATGGAATCTAATCAGATGCAGGAATGCATCCGTACTGGTTTCGCAAGATTCATCGTCCTGAGTACAAGATTGGAGCAGAAGACTTTAACAGCCCGGAATATGCTTTTCCAGAGTTCGCAGATATGATATCCTTTCTGATTGATAGCTGGTCAGCGAAATTGGATCCTGGCGCTGCATTCGTCCGGGATCTCCAGCCGCAAGAACTTATTTCATCTCTAAAATTTCTGCGTCAAATATTGGTCATGAAAGCTTTTGAAAGTAACAGTAAGATATCGATAATTGATGAGGGATGGGACTTCAAACTGGACGAAGCAGTCGCGCTTGATGATAGTGCTCGCACGAATGTGATAGAATTGCTGGCTCATTGGTGGGACAGAGATTCTCCATTGTTCAAGTTAATGAAACTCGCATATGATGGGTTTGCTACGCAACGCCCGGGGATGCTAGCAGCCGGCGAAATTTGGCTTGAATTATTGAGTTTGGGATCTGTCGAGCTGGTGGGCTGGTGGTCATTAATGACTGTGATCGGGTATCCCATGTTTGAATCACTCTTATTTAGCCATAACACAGAAGCGCGCTTTCTTACCGCCCATGCATTGGGTATTTTGGCTTCCGCTAATTCTGACAAAAATGTTGAGGAGATGGTTCGAAAGCTTGTGCACGATTCGTCAGACGATGCAGCGGTAAGGTAACATGAGCTTTCGAGAACTCTAAACGCTAACCGGTAATTATTAAGCAGAGCTTTCCACAAGCACATGGATCCATCGTGTCTCTCGGCTACGTTTTGTCTCGACTGAATTTGCGTGGTCATCTATCTGCGATCCCTGGACAGTTAATTGAGGATTTTTTCCAGGTCTTGGTAAAGACTCTGGAGCAGCCAACCCTCTCACCATTGCGCGATGCGTCTATAGCAGCAATCTCACAGCTAGGTGCTTATGAAGTGCTTTCTACATGCTCCTCTGACAGGGTCTCCGGGACGGGGGAACTGCTACTCCAGATTGTCAAGCAAACTAACAGCGAACGCGCTCTATTGGCATTCGCAAATCTGTCTCTTTCGTTATCTGGCACTGAAGCGAGGCTGAAGGCTGCAGATTCAATATACGATTTGCACGATTCTAAGCAAATTGAATTTTTATTTTCTTCTGGCGAAGCATTATCAGTCGTGGCCGCAGGATGGGGTTCCACGGTTCTTAAGCGTTCTCTCGATATTCAAGGACTGCAGCTTGTATTTGACAGACCGAGTATTCTGGATGAAGTGCTAGATAAGGTTCTAGAACTATGTAAGAGCACAAAGCCGTCATTGAAGAAGGTAATCATTTGACCCAATTTTTTTGTGACTTGCTGCCGATTTACTTACGATCGAAAGGCGTCTTGCATCTGGCTCTTGAGTTTGTTACAATTTTGTGGGCATCTTCAACCTCTTACGAATCGTCTAAAATTGATTCACTTCGCGTTTTTGGGGTTCCTTGGCGACAGAGATGGTACCTGAATGAATTTAATTTTATTCATTTTGGCGGAATTAACGTTATTATAGATATTGTCCAAGAGTCTGCATCGCGAGGACTCAGTATGGTCTACGAAAAGGGAGACACTAATCTCAAGGATGATTTAGTCCGAAGTCTGGTTCAGTCATTCACTTCAGATACCCGAGATCCCTCGACTGCAAGCCGGATATCCGCCGAAACTCAACTTTTTGATCCTGGTGTTTTGAATACGGGTGACGGATCTGTCTCCACCTACAAAGATGTATGATGGATGTTTTCTACTTTGTTCATAGTGGAGTTCTTCTAACGTTCTGCCAGATCATGAGTTTGGCTGCTGAGGCAGGTGACCCGAGTCTGATTTACAAATTCATGTCCCTTGCGTCCAGCTCAGCAATATGGTCATCCAGGAAAGGTGCAGCGTTCGGTCTAGGTTCAATTTTGTCAAAGACTAGTTTGAACGACATCGTTGCAACCAATCCGCGTCTTGGAAAGAACCTTATTCCAAAGTTGTACAGATACCGTTACGATCCCAACATGGCTGTACAACAATCTATGAAGGATATCTGGAATGCGCTCATTTCCGATTCCGCCGAAATTATTGACAGTCAGTTTGATGACATTCTTGAGGAACTTCTGAAGAGAATTGGTGATCGAGAATGGCGCGTGCGGCAGGCAAGGTAAAACTTTGTGAACATCTAGAAAATTTCATGACATACTAAGGTTGATAGTTGCGCTGCGTTACAAGATCTTTTAGATGGAACACAAATGCAGAGGGTAAGGTATTCTAGCTTTGTGACACGTAGCGGTTACTGATATCTTGTAGTATGAGAGTTCACTGGAGAGAATCTGGCTGATGAGTTTCCGTGCCTTGGATGACATCAAAGAGAGCGTGAGAACGCAGGCGGTTGCACTATGCCGAAGCTTGGCAAACTCTCTGGTTCGCAACGTGGACACCGGAACTTCGCAACAGCGGGCTACGACGATGCTGCAAACGCTACTTCCTTTCCTTCTCGGCAATGCTGGATTGCAGTCTCAGGTGGCAGAAGTGCAAGCCTTTTCACTGGGTATGCGTTTCTGATTCGTCATATGTGATTGTTGCTAATTGATTTTAGACACGCTGCTTAAATTAGTGCAAAAGAGCGGTGTTGCACTCAGACAGTTCATACCAACTCTCGTTGATGAATTACTGGGGCTTTTGTCAACTTTAGAACCACAAGCTATCAATTATATTGCACTCAATGCGGACAAATATGGTCTGACTGGCAGCGCTGTAAGTATAGTTGGGGAGGAGGTGCACGGAGGAATGTTTCATGGAATGCTGATCTACATACAGATCGATGCAACTCGTTTGGCAAGCATTCGGAACTCCCCGATGATGGATGCAATCGACAAGTGTGTTGACCTGCTAGATACTGGTGCGATGAAAGAGCTAGTGCCGAAATTGCAGTCAACGATTCGCAAAAGCGTCGGCTTGCCCTCAAAGGTGGCCATTAGTCGCGTTCTTGTCACTATGGTCGTACGACATATCGACTTAATTCGGCCGTACGCAGGTCGCTTCCTAAAAACTATCACCCCACAGCTTTCCGATAGGAATGACACGGTGGCAACGTCGTATGCTGCGACGTCCGGGTACCTTTGCCGCGTTGCCACCAACGAAAAGGTACTCGAACTTGTCGCTACCGCGGAGAAGATGTACTTTGAGAGCGAGGACGAGGGATCGAGGGTAATCTCTGCGTCAGTGATCAACGCCATCAGTAAACACGCCTCCGATAAGTTTACTGCGCTCGCATCCTCGATATTACCGCTTGTTTACCTCGCGAAGCATGATCCCGAGAAAGCAATCCAAGATACTTTCGCGAATGTCTGGGCAGAGAATACAGGCGGAGTCGGCGCAATTAAACTATATTTTCCCGAAATATTGAGTCTCACTTCGTTGCAATTGGAAAGCCAGCAGTGGCGTGTTCGGCAGACTGCTGCGTTAAGTGTGGCTGATGCAAGTAATGCCGTCGGTATGTGTGTCAAGTCCTCGGCTGTGAGGCGCGTCAGACTAATGGGTGTGTCTTAGGCAACCAAATATCCGATACAAGTCGGTTATTCAATGTTTTGATGAAAGCATCTTCGGGGAGATCCTGGTCAGGTAAAGAAAAGGTATTAGAGGCGTTAGTCAATCTGTCGGTGAAGATGAAGGGGTACGTTCGGCGGGAGGTTGAGCTGAACGATAAGCTTTTTAAGGTTGGTCCGCTACATTCAGATGCTGTGATACGAGGGCATAACTAATGTTTATATTTGCTTATAGCTGTTGGTGGCTGAATCGAGACGAAATAACGAGGACTATAAAGTTCACGCTAGTAAATCGCTGGAAAAGTTTTGCCGCGAGTTTGATTTACCAGTGCCTGTCGAAATTTAGTCTCACCGATATTTGTGAGATTCTAGCTCAGATCTTGTCCTACGAGGCCAGCCCTCGTAAACTGCCCTGTTGCAGTAAGTAATTATATTTATCATCAAATATCTATCTGATATGTCCTTTGTCATATCTAATAGAATCTCTGACGCTTGCGTTATTGTGGTCGGACAATCGCAATAGTGCTGGATGCATTCGGGCATACTGTGTGCTATAGTTCCAATCATGTCCGAGTGAAATGCAGTGCAATATAACACCGCAATCCATTAATTGGATCGGAGCAGTTTATTGCTGTAGATCGTTTCAGACGTAATGTGCCGACGTCGAATATCGGTTGTAAAAATTGTAGCATCCACCTCTGTTAACCGCACCATGCGTAACGAATGACTATTGATTGTGACAGATTCAGGAACCTTGTATAAATAGCGCTCTGGCAAAGCAACCATAGCAAGCTAACATCTTCAACGAATCCAAATTCTTGTCTGACAGCCCGACAGTGGGTTGCTTGCGACCCGATATTGTTCGGGTTTAGTGCCTTTCGTTTGCAATCCACTCTGTTCCAATATTCATCTACCAAGGTACCGGTGCGCGATGAAGTTGAACTGAATTATGCCCGTTGTATCTCATTTATGGGACTCGACTGGCCAGGTATGCCCAAATTCAAAACCTTGCGCCTTGTCGTGTTTCTACAGGGAATAATAGGGTGACCAAGAAGCGGCGAGAAAGCGTGATCGTATGTGCACTCCATTTTACGTCACTTCCTAGCATCCCAAGACATGCAATTGCATTCATATATTGACATGTCCTATGGTGACGTGAATTCTACAGTAATGTGTTGATGTTCGTGGATTTACAGACCATTTGCAGATAGGTTGATCTTGATCGTTCGACAAGGGCAATCGATGAAGCCGATAATATTTTATCCATTTTGTGCTTATAAGATTCAATATGACAAAGCGGACTTGGAAAAAGCCGAGTTCGTTCAGAGACTCAAGATCCGACCAGCCGCGAATCGAATTAATATGTTTATTTCGAGATATTTTGGCTTGTGGCCGACTTGGGTGGACGTCGCATCTTATCGTGCGATTCCCGTGCAGCAGCCACGAGAGGTCACTATATGGCCGCCTACATAAAGTTGACGCATATACGTTGAGGGCCGCAATGAATGCTAAACATTGTTTGTCGCAGGCGCCAGCATACTACCTGATGACAACTTCATCCAGAAGCAATTCAGCAAAATACTGCAGATCGACCTTGGTCAGAGATCATTTCTCGCCCCGCCCTGACATCTGTTATCAGCACGTGATGCCATGTTATCACGTGCTGATGGAGCGAAAAGTGTCGATCCGCCACGTGATGGATTATCAAGGCTCAAGACTGGCTCGGGAGACTATTTTCCAGATTGCACGTGATCATGTGTAACATTAGGGTTTCGAATCTTGGCAAATGTGCACGTGCTCGAAGACTTCTAGAAAAACACCGCGTTGTTTTGTCTTCTAGAACGCTGGCCGCGAACCCCGTCGGCTGATCCCTGCCATAACGGGTTAGTGTGATCGACCTTCCTGTGCGGCGCATATCGGCTCGGTGTTGCAATTTCGCGGATTCGTCTGGTCTTCAGCCCTGAACCAACGGACAATTGCAAGGGTTATTACTCTAAGATCAAGGCGCCAGCTCGACATCTGTTTGACCGTTGAATATTTTATACATATCATTGGTATTATTGTGAGCGCCAGTATAGTTCGCACCGAGGGTAGGTGGGGTAGATAACTTAGATGTAGGCCTAGCGCCGACCCAGCGAAGTTTAAAGTCGAAATGAACAGAGAAGCTGCAAGTCATTGCGGGAGATCGCCGTAGTTGACGTCCACTGTGCTAAGCTAACCGGTGGGGTACCCCATGCCGTGTCCGTTAGTGTTCTGTTAAATCTGTAGTCGAATTGGACTCGACTCGTTCACTGCTCGTCCTCAAATTTAGGCCCTATTGTTGTATAATCTGTTGAGCCCTGAACCCCTCACTCAACGGATTTGCCATACAAGCCCATTACGGTTGTTACGTACACTATCTGCAATCGCCCGCCTACTTCCTTCGCCTGTTCTCAGTTGTCCAGTCACCTCCAACTCTTCCCATGAATTCTATTGCACGTCCTCGAACGCCAGCCTTCCTACCATCTCGTGGCGACTCGAAATCTTGTCAGCCATCGTTACGAAACCGCAGGTCGGCGGTCTCAATGCACACGGTGACCCCGGTAAAGCGCGCCAAGTACGCTCCTCGATCGCGAAACGGTTGCTGGATCTGTCGAGTAAGTTTATACATCTACGTCTACACCACGGCTTCAGCAACTTGAGTCCTAATATCTTATCTAGAACCGCAAAGTGAAGTGCGACGAGGCACAGCCAAATTGCACGCCTTGCCAGCGCCTCGGCGTCGTCTGTGATTACACGCGGCATGTCAGCTACAAGGACGACACGCCCAAGATCTTGAGCAAGATGGCGAAATTGATCGACACCGCCGGATGCCCAGTTTATGATCGTAAGTCGTAGGCCGATGTTCGATATCAGATTCTCTCCATCTAACAGTTGATAGCAACGGCGAAACAAATCTTTCATCCCTACCACCCTCACCTACAACAAGACTATGAGGAGGAGCACGACAATGGATTTGTTGTCCACGGTGTCAGTGACTATGTCGGCAACAGCCCGAGCTCGTCTACCGGCGACAGCAACATGTCCGGGGCACACAGTCTGTGCTCCAGCGCCCTTGGTGCCTCTGACAACGACGAGGACGAGGACGAGGACGAGAACAACGAGGACGACGAGAAATATAAGCCACGAAGCTCATACACCGTCCAGCAGGATCTTACGTCGCATAACGTTACCGGGAGTCTCAGCCATCGTCGGCCGCGACTCGGGCAATCCATCGGTCCAGACACGGGACAAGTCAATTTCCCGTTCGACATATGTATCAGAACTACTCCAGGCGGGCCCCACCAGCCTCTGTTTCCTCCGCCAGATTTCGGAGTCTCTGACAGCACATTGCGGACCGAGCAATATAACGAGAGCAGCCCGTCCTTGGACGAGGCAAATGGTGCCAGTTGCCGCTATTACAGCAGCGGGCAGAGTCAGGAGCACTCGCTCGATCATCTGTCGAGCTGCAGCATTACACCTGATTCGTCGTCGTCAGGTTCGACTCGGTTGTCGATGTCGCCGTCTTCCAGCCCTGATACCTATCACGAAGACTCGACAATCGCGATCGCGAGCGAGCCGGGGGAAAACATGCGCTCTTTAAGCATGAGCGTGAATAACATATTCATGCATGTGCTGCCAACCGCATGGTCGCAACATTCCTTATCCCATCACCAGTCCCTGCACAATGCTGAGGATCAGGCTCCATACCAGCCATTCAAGTCCGAGCCAGGAGACTTTTCTAGACTGGTAGAGGAAGAGGACAACGCGTTGCTCTACTATCTGCACCAATGCTACTCAAGAACCGACACCGCAACCACAATTGCGAGCACTACATTCAAGAACGAGCAGCAGAACTCGTCCTCGTTAATCTTCCCCGTCGGGTACAGCATGCCGGATTTCGCGCATCACTCAGGCTTCCATCGGAGCTTCTCGACTTAGAACTAGCAAATTTATTTCCCTAAATTGTTCTGACTGAATCATATTATAGATCAGACATCTTTAATCTGCGCTAAATAGTGAAACCTTGTCCTTGAAGTTCAGCTTTTAGTTGTCTTCTTCCTTATACATACGCTACAACTGTCCTTGTCTCTATTACAGCGTTGCTTGATTCGTCTTGGAATGATCTGGCTTACTGTACGGTTATTTGTTTATATTGTCAATTTCACTAGATATTACCGCGTTGCGTTTGATTCTTCTTGGAATAGCTAGCTTTCCGTATCGTCGTTTGTTTAAATTGTCAATTTCACTAGTTGCTTAGAAGATACCTGCGTACGTGAATGTCTGCTGAAAGGATAGGATTGCTCATTGATGACCAAGTATTAATGTATTCTGCATGCCAATTCTCAACTCGTGCGGTCACATATGTTGGCGCATGAAAGAAGTATGACAAACATGTCGTCATGTCTTCCACTGACATTGGCAAGATCTGTGTGTCCGGATTGAGCGAGCTCCATAAACGCCTGCTGCTATTGTATTCTTCCGGTCTGACACCAACTAAGGAACACCCGCGGCCATATCTGCAAATTGCAATAGAGAAGTGTCTCCCTACATGCCTTACTCGCTCTACAGTTGTTACCTTCACATCCGCTCGAACTCCTTTAATCTTGTTCATTAGTTTATTAACTTTTGATCGCCGGCCAATTATTTAATATGTACAATAGTAAAGAGCACCTTGGTCATGCGATCGCAGGAGGATGCTGTGATGATGCTGTTGTGACTTCGTAGAAGCCCGAAGACTGTAGCGCGCATTCCCTGCCCATGCTCAGTATACTTGTCCCGCCATTTCCCATTCCACGAAATCGTGTCGAAAACGAGCCGTAATGGCTATTCAAGCTGACCTTGCGTCTGAGCCGGCGTAGGTCTCTCTTCTCGTAATGTGAGAAACAACCAAAACTGCAACACGACCTCCACAAAACTCAGCGCGAAAACCATTGAGTTCGAAATCGCGATATTAGCTCCAGGCGTCAGGTAAGCAAACCCACTAACCGTAAATGCGAGCATCAATCTAAACGGCACTGCAAGTACCCATGTGGCGTTAGACACTTGATAAAGAAGTTGTCACGGGCCCACGTGCGTCATGCCCGGGCGTAATCTGCAAAGGGTCGAATATGGATTATAGTATTTACATACCCGCTACTTCTAGGAACTTCGGATTCGGTGTGACAATTGTTGCGAGGTCAGAGATGCCAACATAGAGGAGCAGGATCGCGATCAGTCCCACAGCCGGATCGTCTTCTTTGAATTCCGCGTCCGGCTATAGTTTACTTGATTAGTCCATATATACACCGCTAAGCGACCTCAGAGACAGCATCCACCAAGAAATGACGGTGTAGACGCGTCATGTATGTGAAAGAGACTCACCAACCTCATCGCGCGCCCGAGGATAAACACAAACCCATGACCAGAAACTTCCCCAGGATTTGTCAGCAACTTGTACACAATCGCATTTAAAAAAGTAAAGTGCAATATGCAGATATTCTTAGATGACAGAATCATATCTGCGATCACGAATGCATGTGCACTTTGTACCGGCTATTTAATTACTCAATGGGCTTAAAAGGATTCAGGAGGTCCTCTCCGCGTCTGCCGTTCCGCGCGTCCCCATTGGCCGGGTAACTCACTAAGAAAAACGTGCCCCGCAATAATTATTTCCCAAGATAGACGAACTGGCGGCCGTCCTCGGGCGGTATTCACAACTGGCGTAACTAGAATTTCTCAACCAAATTTACGAAGGACGGGCTCTTCGGTTTTTGCTGTGCAATTGAAAATCGATTGACAATGTCGTTCTCTGTGAGTATATTTAGTCAATTCTGCGATGTCGCGTCAGGTCAGACAGCAAGAGAGGTAGAATATTGATGTCGGTATAGCGTCTAGTCCGCTTCATTTCGACCGACGGCAAGACTTATGTCGGCGACGCCATCCTTCCGGCATTCACCTACGACGCTCGCAAGGCTACACATGCAAAGGTCATCACCGGCGATGTGTTTGGCGAGTACAAGGTTACCAATGAGAAGAAAGTAGGTGAGCATTTATGGTTTGCTGATAACGGGATTAATGGATGGTAGGAAATAAAGAAGTTGTTGGCACCCTTGGCGTGGGATCAGATTCCTACCGTCAGACTTTTGGGCTTGAATTATGCGAAGTGAGTGGACATGCGTCCGAGATAGCGTTCTAAATACTAACATCTCGCAGGCACGCAATGGAGGTCGGTGTTTGTCATCAAAACCAATAATCATTTGACTGCCACAACTAACATAGCGACCACAACCAGATCAAAATGCCAAAGCCAACCTACCCAGTTTTGTTCTTCAAGCCAATAACTGCCATTGGTGGACCCACCGACATCATCCCAGTCCCCAAAATTGCCCAAATCGATAACGAGACGGATTACGAGTGTGAGCTCGTGATTGTTATCGGCAAGAAAGCTGTGAATGTCTCGGAGGCCGATGCATTGGATTACGTGCTTGGGTATGCTGTTGGTAATGATGTCTCGCAGCGGGCTTGGCAGATTAAGAAGGGTGGTGGTACGTATGAAGAGATATGCGGATTGGAAATGGTCGACTCATAATATTGTAGGACAGTGGTCTGTCGGTAAGATGTTCGACGGATGGGCGCCATTTGGTCCCGCTATTGTGTCGTCAAAGGTACGTCGCGGCAACTCCTTCTAGACAGATCATGATCCTGATGACCATCCCTAGATCATCACGAACCCCCAGGACTTACGCATCTCCACTAAAATCAACGGCCGGAGTGTCCAGTCCGAGAACACGTCCGACCAGATCTTCGGCGTTGCAAAGACCATTGCGTTTCTCAGTCAAGGCACAACACTTCTCCCTGGCGACGTGATCTTCACCGGCACTCCATCCGGTATGTATACATGTAGCCGCGAATACTTATGACTATATGCTAAATGTAATGTACAGGTGTTGGCATGGGTCGCAAGCCCCAATACTGGCTCCGCGACGGCGATGTCGTCGAGATTGAGCTCGAAAATGTAGGCACGATTGTCAACAAGGTAGTGTATGAGAAGGATATCAAGGCGAAGTTGTAGTTGGGGCTCTCGATTTACGAGCGTGCCATGTATCTGGTGCTATATATTGGTTTGGCGCGTGTAAGTAGCAGGCATGTGATTTATTCGAATGATAGAGGAACACCATGCGCGTTTTCTAATCTAACTCAGTGGACGTAGCCAAACTCTTTGTAATGAGTAGCAGGAATACAGGACGTCGCCTCCTAAATATAAGTAATAAACTGAACACACTGGTCCATATATAACCTGGCACTTGACTATGGACATCTTGCCCACTCGATGTGTCGTCAGATTACGCTGCGCGGACCTACGTCAACACCCTACCTCCTGTTGATCTAGCCCCTATCCGCCATATCATCACGAACCGATATAACGCAGACGGGATGTGAAATGCTGTTCTCTTCAGAACGACAGGCCCACGACCTCGAAAGCAAACTGAAACCCTGAAGGATCGGTCCAGACTGAGTCCAGCCGGTATACAATGGAGTTCTGAGCGTCATGATTTAGGATTACACCTGTGACATTCAAGTTCGGATAAGCGAGGAACCACGCAGGCAGTCATCGTTCTGGTTCCAACACCACACTCCCTTCTCGCTTGCCTCCGCCTTGTCACCGAACTAACACTTGTTGCCCACGCTTAAGAGACACAGCTTGTGTTTCACCTCTCCCAATGAACAACAGTCTTGTCTGTCATCGACCATATTGTAACAACAGTCGCTTTCTGTGCTGGAAGGTCGATTAGTAAAACGCTGAACAGCTCCACAATCGAAGAACCAGTCATCATAGATCGAGTTCACTATGCAAATGATACAAAATCCCCATTTCCGTGGTTGTCTTTATATCAATTATTGCCAGCACTGTATCTCGAATGAGGCGAAGTGACGACGATATTTTAGGGGAGGTAGTAAGGTTGGTAAATGTTACTACACCCGTAGATTATTACCGGAACTCGCAAGCAGTCGTTACCCTACCCTTTGGTCAAGTGTCAGCGCAATTCTAATTTCAACAATTTACTGCGGATTAATCTAGGACTCGAGGTGTTCTTCACTGATTTTCGTCAAGCTGGTTTATTATTATTATTATTATTATTAGAAAAGATACGCATTCACAGCAATAATAGGATAAGTCCAGGATTCGCCGTCGCCATGTCAAAAGCAGTCATAGTGGTGGACACCACTTATTACGACTGTCTCGGAGTGTCTGCGGATGCCACTGCCTTGGAGATTAAGAAGGCGTATAGAAAGAAAGCTATCCTATTACATCCGGATAAAAACCCTAATGATGAGACCGCGCACGCGAAGTTTCAGGAGGTATGTTGTGTTTGGATCGTCGTACGCTTGGGTGGGCGGTGACGGAAACGTCGACTTGCTGCGGAGTGGTGCGGATGGCTAATACGAGGTTGGGCATAGGTCGGAGAAGCCTACCAAGGTATATACGGATGCGAGCGAGAAGTAGTGTCGACGGGATTCTAATGTTGGATAGTTTTGAGTGATCCGCAGTTGCGGAAACAGTATGATCAGTTTGGCAAGGATAAGGCCATGCCAGATGCCGGATTTGGTTCGTTTGTTCAGTTTATAATGGGTATTGTGTCTCGGGGAGCTACTGTTAATGAGATACAGATGATCCTGCCGAGTTCTTTACGTCTATCTTTGGTGGAGAAGCGTTCTATGATCTGTATGATATGTGAGAATATTTTGTTCAGGCGTAGCACTGACTAACTTGCGACAGTATCGGCGAGCTCTCTCTTATTAAGGAGCTTACGAAGACTATTGAAATAACTCAGTTGGATGAGGACGAAGAGGTCTCTGTCAGGTCCGACACAACTGATGCAGCACCATCCGAAGCTGCTCACGCAGCGCCGACGGGAGCTACCGGGTCAAGTACGTCAGAGAAACCGAAGGGATATTCCACATTTCAGACTACGACTCCTGCGGCTGCTGCTGCTGATGCTCCTACTTCGGAACCGTCATCCGGATCGTCTACGCCAAAGCCTGTTTTGGCATTGCCATCCAGCCAAGGAGATACTCACGAGAAACACGCGACGTCGGTATCTGAGAAAGAGAACGAGAAGAAGAAGCCAGAAAAGAAGAAGAGCGGGTTGACAGCGACGCAGCGTGCTGAGTTGGAGAAACTTGAAGCAGAGCGGAAGATTGCAAGACAGGAAAGGGTGCAGCATTTGACGAAGAAATTAATCGAACGGTTATCGGTTTATACCGAAACTGATCTGGCTGAGGATGTTAAGAGATCTTTCTATCAGAAAACTGAGGTAACACTAGCGCCTTTGTGCATGTAAATAGGCATATACGATGCTGACAATATGATTAGTTTGAACGGGAAAACTTGAAGATGGAGTCTTTCGGCATTGAGATATTACATGCTGTTGGATCAATATACTACCAGAAAGGTAATGCGTACAGAAAGGTGGGTATATGCTTTGTCTGTTGATTATGCTGGGATCTGAGTCTGACAATATTACGCAGTCCTCCAAATACTTAGGTATGAATTCTTTCTTCAACAAAGTGAAAGAGAAGGGAACGATTGCAAAGGACACCTGGAATACTATATCGAGTGCGTTAGACGCACAATCGACAATCCAGGATATGACAAAGGCGGAAGAGAAGGCAGGTGACAGCTGGACGGACGAGGTCAAGGCTGAATACGAGCGACGGGTACTGGGAAAGATTCTTAACGCCGCCTGGAGCGGGTCTCGGTACGAGATCCAGGGTGTTCTCAGAGACGTCTGTGATCGCGTATTAGAAGACAAGACAGTTCCGCCAAGGACGCGAATGCTTCGAGCTGAAGCACTTGAGACTATTGGAAAGATTTTCAGGACTGTAAGTTGGCTACGTGTGCATATAGTGATGATCAACAACTAATGGGCTCAGGCCGAGCGAAATGCGGACGAAGATGAGGAGGCCCGAGCTTTCGAAGAACTGATGGCGGAGGCAGCACAAAAGAAGAACAAAAAGTCCAAGAAGAAGGAGAAGTCTCCAACATCGACGCCAGATGGTACTAAGTCCGGCATATTTGGTTAGCTGTTGACGATGCAGAGACGTGAATGTATCTGTTCGCTGACTTTCAAGGTGTTTGGCTTTCGTTTGTTATGTGTACGAATGTGTTGGAGTGTACGACTGCATTGCTTCAGTTTTATTAGTGCGTTTCGTGTAACATTATGTGGGTTTATAAAAGGCCTTTCAGTCTACGATTTGACCAAATTATGATTAGCAATAATTTTATTCAGCGTAAATGATTACTACCACACATCAAGAGATGCCAGTTAACCCAATATATCCCGTAGAAATGCAACTCAGTAGCAAGTTAGGCACCGATAATCCTGCCTGGTCCGCATATCAAGCCTTTTCACCACAACGCCATTCCTCAGCAAAGTAAAACAATTATTAGGAGAAAAAATTAAGATAATAGCCACAGCAATCGACAAACTAGACACAGATAAAATTTCCAGCGCATTCAATGCAACTTGAGTCCTGAGATAAATCACGTAATGTAAATTCGCAAAGACACTTCGTTCGACCATTTTGAGCTCAAATTCAGCTCCGTCCAAGCTTTGGTAAGATCGATCTTCAAGATATTGTCTTCACTTGAGACCGAAGACAAGGGTACTACAGATCCCTGAATTGTAATTAGAAGCTTAGTTATTGAGGTAGACAATGACCCTAAGTCCGACATATAAATGCCTAATAAGTGTTAGCATTGCTGACAGGTGATTTGAGAATGGGTTGGCTCACCGAGAATGCCGAGTACTTTCATATCAACATCCAATACCGCTCTGCCTTTACCGGGTACAGTCACCTTTTGCCTCTCAACAGCAGCGGCTCCGGTGATGTTATTTAGTAATCCCAAAGCACCAATTTTAAGGGTCCTGAACTGGGTCTTGACAGTTGCCAGTGGAGCAGCAGTGAAAACATCCCATTGGCTGTTTCCCAGCTTCGTGAGCATGAGGATATCTTCGTCATCATCTTCGTTGGAGGAGGCGTCAGGAATTGTGAATTCTGCAGTGTATCCGGTAATATATGAGCGTAGTACGTAATCCCCACCAGCAACGAGGCCAGGGAGCATGGACTTCCTCACAGGCTCGCAGAAAGTAGAATTTTCATTTTCATGAATGTTAAAAGCCGCAAGCATACTGAATCCGCCAGTGCCTCCGGCGAAGTTTGTTAGAAATAGCAATCGCTTTTGGTTAAAGCCAAAATAAGGATCGAGAGCAGTCGCCACGCGAGAAGGTCTTAGGGCAACAGAACTTCCTCTGATAGTTTGTGCTTGAATCTGCGAGAGTACATTCATATCATGGAAACCCGCTATATCAGTGATATACACAGGTCCTCCAGAAAAGCACCTGGCAGCAGCATGTTGCATGGAATAGGGTGGGATGTTAGTCATGAACATATCCCAGTCAGGAATGGCGTGCAGTAACGACGTGAGAATGGTGTTCATAGAGTTGCAGTAAATATGCCAATGATGGCTGGATGGAATATTGGGGAAAAAATCTATGTAATGTCAGACAGTAGTCATGATTAAGCTCAATTCAAATCGATTACCATCAGAATTCCGCAGAGTAGGCTTTGGACTGGACGTCTGCAAGAGGGAGTAATAAAAGTATTGGGAGCTCATCGCCATACAATACGACACGCGACGGTAGAAATATCGCAACGAGTGGAGTTTCAGTGCATCTTGATACTCTTTGCGCACAAATGTACCAGAGATACCATCACCTTCCAGATCATAGATGTGCATCTAGATCTGATCAATACACTATTCCATAAGCAATCAACAGAACAAACTGTATACCTGGACATCTGCTTTCACTGCAGTTATTCCTGATGAGTACAAGAACTTATAGAAGTCGTCATAGAAACGGTTCACATCATTCTCACTGTCTGTGGGTTACCATCTGATCACGGGTAAGTCACAAATGCAAGAAATCCTACCTGACAATGTATATGTCATCGTTATACACTCTGCATTTTGTCAAGCTGTACTTCTTGCCCAATTCACCGTCGGGAGAGATACCGTTCCAGTAGCCAAGCAAAGCATGCCAGACAGCTACATGCTTTATGTACGGAAACGTAGATTTAATTGTGCTAACAGTATGCTTAAGACCGCCTGGAAATCTATCGTTGGCATCGAATTGCATGAGTTGCCGTTTGTCATTCGTGACCTGCCAGCCATCATCGAGAATCACAATTCCAACACGGATTCCGCGGTCGTGCAGCTCTTGTAAAGCTTTCATGACCTTGTCAAGCGAGACCTCAATTCCCATCGAGTTCCATGTGCCTGAACCGTTGTTAGTGGTACTCACAGAGAAAGAAATTTGAGCTTAAACTCACAGAAGCCGAACAAATCCATCCACTGCTCATACCAAGTGCCCAACACGGGTTCGGCATTGCCGTCGCTTAGACCAGGGTACACCACAACACTTTCAACTCTGTCAGAGTCAGTAGCTGCAGGATCTTCAGGAACCAAGCTTCTAGTCAAAACACCTCGGAATGACTGGATCATAGTCCGCAATGAGTAGAGTGCAGCTTGAACTGCCTTTTGTGGATCTTTGCTTACTCCCACAAACGTAGAAAACGTCCGGTGCCCTGACGCATCGTTAAGAACATTTAGCCATAAATTTCCGGAACTATCGGATGACATATATATCGTGAGAAGATTCTACGACTTCCTGTTAGTCTGGTCTATGAGCAGTGACTGTCGCGTACGTTTCATACCCTCATATTAGACAATGGCAAGACACAAATATGATAGCCATCTTTACGCTGAAACAGAACCATAAAAGCCGGTCTATCAACAGAAAAAATATCTCTACCATGAACGGGGCCCATCCAAGATGTCTGAATGCGCACCAATGACAAATACTGCCGCATCTCTGATGGCGTACCCAATTTCACATTCGTAGTCTTTCCGCTTATAGGCGCAGCAACGCCAGTCACTTTATATACCTTTGAATCGACTACTTCGCTCACAAGCTCGGACTCTTCCAGCTCCTCAGATACATCACCGAATAGTGAGGAAAATATAGGATAGTCACGGTAAGGCACAGTATATAGCAGCACATGGCCATTGCTGCCCAAGTGCCCACACCAATTCCAGCCGGGATTATCAAATCGATATCTAGCAGTAAACTCGATGGAGTCCGCATTTAGTGGAGGCACAAACTTGACTAGAAATCGGTGGACGTTTTCGTCCTCAAACTGCTTTGACGCGCACAACGGGACATTGCGAGTGTCGAGAGCGAACGGACTAGCGATCCATTCAACGTTGTTGCTGCTCCACCATAGTTCAAGTTGAAAGGTAGATGGCAATTTAGAACACACTGAGGTCGTGATATAAGCACTAAATTCTAGGATTCTCGACTTCGCACACGTCACCGACGACAGTGGGGGGTCTAGAGATACGGAACAGATGATAGCCATGCCAGTTAGACTGATTCTATCCACCTATAGAGCCCACAAGCAACATGCACACTATATGTGTTCAGTTCAATCAACTAACAACAAACGAAAGTTTAATCAATTTTGCGGCTAGATCCGGGGTTGTGTTTCTATCACGAATATTTATCTAGCTGCGTGCAGCATACAAGCCATCAGGGGTAGGGTTTCACGATTTAGAGTGCATATGTTGCTTCGGAGGTCCTTGTCACAGTACTAAGCCATCTGCCCGGCCTCGCCGGATATGAAATATGAATTACCTAAGGATCTAAATAGATTGACAGCTGGTGCTTACAGTTGTAACCAGCATCAAGAGGTCACGATATGTCCAGGATTAAGATGTGGCGAACTGCGCCCGAGCTCTTTTTACATCCATGTTCGGTCGAGCCGCACCACGCGACATCGTTTGGAAAATTGTGAGCATGATCAGCCGTTGAATGAGAGAACCACCATTGGACGTTATAACGATTGCCTGATATACAGTAAATGAGGCGCCAGATCTTGTTACTGGGGCATTGCCAACTGTCGTTCTCCGCGACGTGGTGGTTGCAGATAGCGCGGACATGGAGATCTTCGCGCTCTAGAGCAATGCATGGCACTGCAGTGGTTGTGAGGTCCAATAACCCAGAAGCAGATCCATCCTTGAATTTGATAGATCACTTGAGCCAGAGGGGCCTCGTGAAGGACATAACTGAGTTGGTTCAACTGATTGTTTGCATACCTGTTGTTGAATCGAAGCTAACAACAAACTCAGCCCGGATTCATTGATGGAAACTTTGATGAGCGGGAAAAAATCAGCAGCCTATTGTGGCGCGGATCCTACCGCCATCTCCCTTCACGTTGGTAATTTGGTGCCATTACTTGGAATGCTTCATTTCGGAATTCGTGGACATGAGATGATAGGTCTAGTATGTATAGGTCAATTGGACGGCGGGCCACGAAATGTCTAATTTGCATTAGACTGGAGGTGCAACTGTTGAAGTTGGAGATCCTTCCGGTAGAGATACTGAAAGAGCAGAGCTAGCGGATGATGAGAAAAATACAAACGAGAGTTCAATATCAAAACAAATGGAGCGACTGCTGAGAAACGGAATTGAATATGCCCGTAGCAAAGGATACAAAGATATTGGACCTCTAAGGATGGTCAATAATGCTACATGGTGGAAGGAAATGAGTTTCCTTGGGTTTATGGGTACCATCGGTCGGCACTTGCGTGTACAAGAGATGTTAAAAAGACAAAGTGTTCAAAGGCGAATGACATCGGAGGTTGGCATTGGGTACAATGAGTTCACATACCAAGCATTGCAAGCGTATGACTTCTTTCATTTACATAAGACATTTGGATGCAATATACAGGTAAGCTTTAAAGTAGAGATTTGAGATAGTGATGATAGTCTAATCTCTACAGTTTGGAGGGAGTGACCAATATGGTAATATTGCTAGCGGAGTTGATTTAACTTCTCGGCTTCAATTCGCTCAAAACTTGCCACGAATTCAGACGTTCGGTATTACTACGCCGCTATTGACGACAGCGACGGGAGAAAAGCTTGGCAAATCAGCTGGAAATGCTGTTTGGTTGGATCCAGCACTTACGAGTCCATTTAATTTGTATCAGGTAGGGATTTGTACCTTGATCCCGTGCTGGAAACTGCAATAATAGCTAACAATATAGTACTTCGTACGCCTCCCTGACGTGGACGTTGAGAAGTACTTGCGTATTCTTACACTGCTGCCTCTATCTGAGATAGCTGAAATTGTGACTAAGCATAACGAAGATCCGTCACTGCGTATTGGGCAGCATGCTCTAGGCAGAGAAGTCACTGATTTTGTTCACGGTCTTGGATTTGGTGATAGGGCACATATACAGTCACGAATACTCTACTCGACTCCGTCAGAGGGAATTAGTTATTCCGCAGATGAAATTATAGATGCATTTGAAAACGACTCACAGCTTAAAGAATTTCCGGCGACCGAGGTACTGGAAGAGAGATTAGTCAAGGTGATTCAGAGAGTGGCTTCAAACAGATCAATGAGTATGTAGGCCAAATTTTCATTATGTTTTTTTGGCCCCTGGGTACTGATTCTCAATTACAGAGTCCATTCGCGAGCTTGTAAATAGTGGCGGTGTTTACGTTGGGCCTAGCTTGACGCGCATTAATGACGTCCAGGCAACAGTCCAGCCGAAGTGGTTGATAAATGGAAGGTTGCTGATAATTAGATTGGGCAAGGTCGACTTGCAGATCATAAATCTGAAATAGAATTGCTCGACGAGAAGTATATTTACTGTAAATAGAATTTGGAATATTGTGTATATTCAACTATAGAGTATGCAAGTAATCGATGTGTTTAGTATAATGAGGCTGTAACTGGAGCTCGAATTGGAACCTTGACGCGTCGGACAGTAAACGCGTCGAGGGCTGTCGTCAGTTATTTTGGACCAATTTACGCACTAACGCGACGAGAGGGTAAATTGAATTGCACTCAACTGGTATTCCACGCGTCGGTGTCTTCCGCACGTTGCGACACGTCGTCTCGTGCAATTCACCAGCATTTCTTGTCTTCAACGAATGAGTGCCTTTGTATCAATTTCATTGGTTTAATAATTTATGGACTTGTTTTCCGCTATGTCTGCTAGGAAAATAAAGGCTGCATCGCCACCAGTCGGCGCGCAAACAAGTGTAAAGAAGCAGCGGACGTTGGCCAGCTTCTTTGGTGGTTCAACCGGGACAAGACCAAAGCAGAGACCACTTGTTACTTCGCGTCTCGACAGCGACCCAGCGCTAGAGCCTGAGAATGAGTCGCGCTCAGGACAGAAGAATAATTTTGCGCAGCAAGCGCTTCCGTCGCCGACAACACCAAACACGAATCCGGATGTTAGGGAGGAATCTAGCAGTCAGGCGTCCAGGTCGTCGACACCAACCAGAAGGGTACGCTAAATGTTATGTCTCGTCAAGCATATTGGCTACTGATATTCTTATTATAGGCTAAATCACAAGTGAGATACAAAGAGGACTCTGATGACGCTGAGGAGGAAGAATTCGTTCCAAGCAGGAGGCGTAAGCTATCTGGACGTCCATGACTTCAAGAATGCGTGCTAACGTTCGAAGAATCCCGCCAGAGAACAAAGGCTATGGTAGCAGATGGCTCTGACGATGAGTTTATTCCCGTCTCAAAGGACGATTCGTTTGAACGTAATTTGAAATCAGATCTTAGCCAATTATGTCTATTCTAATGCAGTTTTATAGATATGTCTGAGATTGATGATGAAGAAGCATTGAAATTTACGGACAGGTCGAAAAATAATTCAACGAAGTCAATTAAGCCTTCGCAGCCATCATCTCTGGCGTCAAAGTTCGCCGCGAACTCGCCAAGCACCCCAGCGGCATCAATGTCCAGGAAGCCCGAGACTCCTAAGTTGAAGGACAATGGGAAGAAGAAATCATTTGAAGCAGAGAACGAGGAACGCTACTCTTGGCTTGTTGACGTCAGGGATGCAGATGGACATCCGATTGATCATCCAGATTATGACCCGCGGACACTTCATATCCCGAAATCAGCCTGGGCGAAGTTCACAGCGTTCGAAACTCAATATTGGGTGTGGACATTTTCAGTCGAATTCATATTGAGGACTATACTAAGTTCATGAACGTTATAGGAAGTGAAATCAAAGATGTTCGATACTGTCGTCTTCTTCAAGAAAGGAAAGTTTTACGAACTTTACGAGAGAGACGCGGATATTGCTCATTCCGAATTTGATCTCAAGCTCGCAGGAGGCGGTCGTGCCAATATGCGACTTGCCGGAGGTGAGACAATTGATACAGTGCAAATGGACGTAGCATACTAATCTGTAAATAGTTCCGGAAATGTCCTTCGATCACTGGGCGGCATCTTTTATTGCCAAGGGGTAAGTACCATGCCACGATCAGACAGCGTACCGTCAAATTACTAATACTGCTATTTCTAGTTATAAGGTTGCAAAGGTGGATCAAGCCGAGACCTTGCTTGGCAAAGAAATGCGTGAGAAGGGCGGCAAGAAGGAGGAAAAGATTATTCGGAGAGAGCTGAGCTGCGTTCTTACAGGGGGCACGCTTGTTGACGAGACTATGTTGATTGACGAAATGTCGACATTCTGTGTGGCTGTAAAGGTACACTATACATTGAACTTGTCCGCAGGATTATGTGTTAACCAATCACATATACAGGAGTCTACGTCAGACACCGGCACGCCCATGTTCGGCATTTGCTTTGTTGATACAGCAACTGGTGCATTTAGCATGACGGAGATAGAAGACGATGCGGATTGTAATCTTTTCCAAACAATTATTGCCCAGCTTCGCCCGAAAGAGTTGATCTTAGAAAAGGTAGGTCTATTAAGTACTTACAATTCAGATTCCGCTGACAATATCAGGGTTGCATTTCGCCACTAGCAGTCCGCATCATTAAGAACAACACCTCCCCAGGAACTTTGTGGAATTATTTAAAGCCGAGAGTTGAATTCTGGGACGAAGATATCGCCTTTGAAGAGCTGTCAAGGGGAGCATACTTCCCGGCTGAAAATTTAGACGACCATACGAACTGGCCACAAATACTTAAAACAGTTACCGAGAAGCCGCTGGCACTATCGGCACTTGGTGGACTATTGTGGTATTTACATTGGCTGAAGATTGACAAAGACTTGGTTAGTCTCGGAAATTTTTCATGGTACGATCCAGTTCGCATGGCTACGTCACTTGTGCTGGATGGACAGTCACTCCAGAATCTTGAGATATTCGCCAATTCTTTCGACGGTGGTGATCAGGGAACGCTCTTTAGATTGCTAAACAGATGTGTCACTCCTTTCGGAAAACGATTGCTGAGGAATTGGCTTTGCCATCCACTTCAGGATATCAAATCTATCAATGCAAGACTAGATGCTGTCGAGCTTCTCAACAACAATTATGACCTGCAAGCTACTTTAGATCAAGGTTTTGCATCTCTTCCGGATCTAGAGCGTCTAGTATCTCGGATTCATGCAGGTAAATGCAAAGTTAAGGATTTTGTTCGCGTTATCGAAAGCTTTGAGTCTATCTGCGAGGTTATTGTGAAGTTGCAGACAGAATTTGAGCTCGGAGGTCTTATTGGAAAGTTGATTCAGAATGCACCCCCTTTGGATGAGTGCTTGACTCAATGGAGGGATGCTTTTGATCGTCAGAAGGCCAAGTCGGAAGGTGTGTACTAAGGAATGCTCAGTCTCATGACTATATAACTAAAAGACTGCCAGGTCTACTGATCCCAGAACGAGGAGTCGAGGAGGATTTTGATTGCTCGCAGGACAACATGTCACGCATTGAGCAGGAGTTCGCGGATCTTCTTCGAGGATACAAACGCCAGTTGAAGTGAGTAGAGAGTAGCACTTATGTATTGTATATATTCTAAGCAGGAATAGATCTCAAGAGATCGCATACAAGGACAGCGGCAAAGAGATATATTTGATTGAGGTCCCGACGCGAATCGTTTCTAGCGTTCCGAAGAATTGGCAGCAACTTTCCGGTACGCAGAAGACGAAGCGCTTTTGGTCTCCGGAAGTTCGCACCCTAGTCCGGGAGATGTTGGAGGCGAGAGAAGCACACAAAACTATCGTCAGTGAGATGCAGATGCGCTTGTATGAGAAGTTTGATAAGTATTACAGCCATTGGTATGGAAATTTCTCACGATCTATTGGTATAGAACTAACATCTGGCCCAATTAGGAACAAAGCGGTTCAACTAGTTGCAAACCTTGACTGTTTACTCAGCCTAGCGAAAACTTCAGCATCTATGGGTTCACCATCTTGTCGACCTATTTTCATTGACGATCAACGAAGTGTTCTGAACTTCACAGAACTGCGACATCCCTGCTATTCTAGCGAGTAAGTGCCTGGTCAGTAATAGTAACTTCTGTTCTAAAATATTATAGACATGACTTTATTCCAAACGATGTTCTTCTCGGTGGTAGATCTCCAAACGTTACGCTGTTGACTGGGGCTAATGCCGCCGGGAAATCAACCGTACTTAGAATGGTATTGCCCCCTGGACTTCTCAGATTTTTTTTGCTCACCAAACTAACGCATTTAGACTTGTATCGCTGTTATCATGGCTCAGATTGGTTGTTACGTGCCTGCAGAGAGTAAGTTCGGCATTTTTGCATATATTCTCGACCGAACTAATATCTTATCATAGGTGCTTGTTTGACAGCTGTTGACCGTATTATGACGCGGCTCGGTGCCAACGACAACATTTTCGCAGGTCAAAGTTCGTATTCTGCTGTCCAAATTCTCTCAACTGCATTTGCTGACTTGACCAGGCACCTTCTATGTTGAGCTGGCCGAGACGAAGAAGATGCTTTCACAGGCCACTAACAGATCACTCCTTGTTTTAGACGAACTTGGTCGAGGTGGGAGCAGGTAATGATAACTCCTGATGTAGGCGAATGGCCTTGCTAATCTGGTTGCAGTTCTGATGGTTTTGCCATTGCTGAGGCTGTCCTTCATCATATCGCGACCCATATCGGAAGCCTTGGGTTCTTTGCAACGTAAGTGTGGCTACCGAGTCTTGACTCATATGACTAACATATTCTAGTCATTACGGAACATTGGCTGCAAGCTTCTATGAGCATCCTGAGGTTGAGCCGAAGCGTATGGCTATCTTAGTGGATGAGGTGGAACGCAGGGTTACCTTTTTATATAGATTGGAGAATGGCGTTTCTCCAGGTTCATTTGGAATGGTGAGTTCGATCATAATTCAATGTATTGTTATGAGTCATTGACGTAAGTATAAATAGCATGTTGCATCTATGTGTGGCATTGACGAACTGATCGTCGACGAGGCAGAGGTTGCAGCAAAAGAGTTCGAGCACACATCTCAAGTCAAGAAATTGTTAGAGACCACCAATGACGGTCAATTTATACCACTCGGTTTGCAGAGCGACTTCAGTTGGCTGATGAAACTTGTCGAGGGTCAAAAGGCCGACCTTGATAGTGCCCAGAGTATCCACACGATCCTAAAGGCAATTGATCGTTTGTAATAGGCATTGCAAAATTGAGTGTAAAATAGCTGTTATGGCATTGTATGATTCCTGTCTAAGATCGAACTGTACATTAGATTGAATATATTTGTCAAACATAGTATCAAGCTATTGAAGACTCAATCGGGCACCTTGGAAAACCCTAACCTGTCATGATTGCTCCGGTCTCGTGTCTCAAAAGTTAAAGAAATCACTGGAAAGTTAACATCTCATACAAGAAGCTGTTTATTTCGATCCAGTACAGTGATTACCTACAGTTGTGATCCAATTTGCAATTTCCGGTAATTTTGCCGCAAACAAAAGGGTAATCTTTGACAATGTCAACTGCTGCTATTCCGAAGGCACGATATCTCCCGCCCAAAGAGGCCGGTAGTTTTCGCCAAATCCTCCAACTCTACGAAACTCGACAGTATAAGAAGGCACTGAAAGTTTCCGATACGATTTTGGCAAAGTTCCCCGACCATGGCGAGACACTGGCAATGAAAGGACTAATTCTCTGTTTCTCGGACAAGAAGGACGAGGGTCACGAGTTAATCAAGAAAGGCTTGCGCAATGATCTGACAAGCTTTGTATGTTGGCATGTATACGGCTTGTTTTATCGGTCGGAACGAAACTTTGAAGAGGCCGCGAAGTGTTACGTTCATGCATTGAAGTACGCACCTGATAATACGAATATTTTGCGAGACCTGGCTTTGCTGCAATGTCAAATGAGGAATTGGGAGGGACTAATCGTAAGCTTAATAACATCCTTTTAGTCCGTGTCGGACAAATTGCTAATGATATAGACCTCGAGAAAGTCAATTCTGTCTCAGAGACCCAATGTCCGTCAGCACTGGACTGGGCTCGCCCTCGGCTATCAAATGGTGAAGAACTACGAATTGGCGGAGAATATTCTGTCGAAATATGAAGAAACGCTCAAGGAGTTGCCAAAGGAGGACTATGAGCATTCCGAGCTTCTTCTGTACAAAAACATGATAATTTATGAAAGCGGAGATGTCAACAGAGCTCTTGAGCACCTTGAATCCACTGCAGACCAAGTAACGGACAAGTTGAGCGTGATGGAATATCGGGCTAAGTATTTGTTGGAGTTAGGACGGCTACCGGAGGCTGTGAAGGCATATAGGAAGCTGCTTCATCGAAATCCAGATAACAAGGAGTACTTTTATGGCATAGAGAAGGCCCTCGGAGTGCAGGATGACGTGGAAAAGAAGAAAACACTTTACCAGGTCCTTGCTAAGCAGTACAAATATAGTGATCCGGCGAAGAGTATACCTCTGTCATTCCTTTCAGGTAAGTAGCACATGGCTGTGGAACAAGAATAAAGCTAATTGATTTAAAAGGCGAAGATTTTCGAGAAGCAGTTAAGAGTTATATAGTAGACTTTTTGACGAGAGGGGTTCCTTCTGCATTTGTCAACTTGAAGCCCTTGTATGCCAATGCGACGAAGGTGAACGTCATTGAGGAAGTAGTCTTAGAGTTTCTGAAAACCTTAGCACATCCGAGCAATGGTATAAACGGTATCAAAAAAAATGGTTCGGCGAAGGAGAAAGACTCTACTCCTACGACTTATTTGTGGACTATTTATTACCTTGCTCAGCATTACTCGAAAATTGGACAGTCTGATCTTGCTTTTGAATATATTACGAAGGCGATCGAGCACACACCTACACTTGTGGAAGTCCACATGATGAAAGCGAAGATTTTGAAACGGAAGGGTGACCACGTTGCGGCCAGTGAATCCATGACTACGGCTCGAGAACTGGATCTTCAAGACAGATTCGTTAATACAAAAGCTGCGAAGTATTTGATGCGTGCCGGCAAGAACGATGAAGCTGTCAATGTTGTGAGCTTGTTTACCAAGGTAAGAACTGCCGGCTAATTGGTACATAGTTTGACATAGGGCGACTAACTCCATGTAGAATGATGCTCATGGCAAAGGTGTGGCGGACCTTCACGAGATGCAGGCCATGTGGTTCTTGAGTGAGCAGGGTGAGATGTTCAACCGGTTGGGAAAGATTGGGCTAGCTCTGAAACGATTCGAGGCAGTCAAGAAGGTACTTAGCTTATTCCAATTACGCGATCTGGCTGCTAATGGCGTAACTACAGATCTACGACGACTGGTGGGGTGATCAGTTCGATTTTCATCAGTACTGTGTCAGACGAGGAACAATGCGTGCCTATCTGGGCCTACTAGGGTGGGAGGAAACATTATACGCCGAGCATTACTACACGCGCGCGGCGTTCGACGCTATCCAGACCTATATCTCACTGTACGATACTCCGAAGTCGGCCAGAGTGGCTGCAGAACTCGAAGGTCTAAGCGAGGAGGAGCGCAAGAAGGCCATAAAGAAAGCAAAGAGAGAACGGGCGAAGCAGAACAAAAAGAGCGAAAATGAAAAAATTGGGGGGGACGACGATCCGTTGGGTAAGAACTTAGAGAATACTACCACTCCTTTGGATATTGCAGAGCTGTTTTGGAAGCCCATTGCGGAATGTCCCGCGAAGGATCCGTCATGGAAATGGGGTGAAGAAATTGCTAAGCGGAAAGAACAGTCCGCCGCCAAAGCTAAATTGGAGATGACGGATAAGACGGCGTAGAAGTCTTCCGCGGCCCAAATCATGGTAGGAAAAGTTACTGAAGTGCATATTCTTGCATTGTGCTTATTGTACATTTGTTCAAAAGTTTGGCATATTGTTGGTAGACCGACTGTTATGTTTACTGATGTAACATGCAGGCGTAATCATTTATATCAGAATATATCCTGTAAAGTATGTCATAAATTGGTGTAAACAATAGTGAATCCGAAACAAAATAACAAACGCCGGGTTATGCCTATAATCAATTTCCTTGCTCTTACGAGTGATCTATTTCAATACAACATTTGCAGATCGCAGCTGTAGATATTGTTGATCTACGCCCGGAGGTAACTGCTTGATGACTTCATAGACTTCCTTATTATGATAACGCATACCACTTCCAGGCATTCTGTATGGCGCTCGTAGACCTGTAATATCGCACCACCATTTTCGCGGAATGACGGATGGAGGGGCTTCAACGTTAATGTACGTGGGCTTATCCACGACACCTGGTCCATTTATTGAAGATAAGCGCTTCGATTCATCAGATATAATCTGTTTCGCGTTTTTGACTCGACGCGAAGGTGGCTTTGCATTTGGATTTCGGAATGGTTTTGGGGCAGTGGTGAGGTCTGCGTCGAACAGGGTGAATGGAGGTGGCGCGGATGGAGGCGGTGTCGCTGATGTTGACGATGTGGTAGACGGTGCCATTGATGTATGTATATGTAATGTGGCAAATCAACGAGTTCTGTATGGAGAAACAGATGGTAAATTGATGATGTTCTCAGTAGAAGGGAGCAAAAGCATGAGACGGCGTACGCGGGCACACGCCGCACGCCAACACAGGTTTGTAGCTGGGTCCAAAAAAACAACCAAGCCACTTGGTCAACTACCGGTCCCAGGCAGGGCTCATAAGGAACAGTGTTAGATTTTCCCACTGGGCTTTCGTTGTCCAAACGGATGTTCCTTTCTATATATTCTCGAGCTTAACTCGAGAATATACATATACGAGAGGGAGAGCAGCTCCATCTCCAAGCAGCGCGGGACCACCAGGTCTCGGGATTTTGTTCGTATAACTTTCAAATTCCGAGATTTGGTGGCCGTCTAATACAAAGCGTTGAATTCAGTAGCCCGAATACGACACTGCCGCGCCAGAGTTAGAAATAAATTGTAATCATATCATATTCATAATTATGCATTCAGGATTAAATTGGTGTCAAATAATAGGAATTCTAGGTTTCTAGCACTCATTGTTAGACTAGGGTCATGCAACTCGGGGAAAACCCGAGAAGGAAGCGAGCCTCAACGCGCGCCACGACAATTACCAAGTAAAAGTGTG